>NC_051846.1:161639161-161665842 GCF_002237135.1 Teleopsis dalmanni | reverse complement strand
TTCTTTCTATTTTTAAGTTGCGCTATCAGATCTTCTTTAGCATTCCCTTCAGCAATTCTTATTACTCGTTTTAGATTATCTATTTCCTTTGAAGCTTTTCGCTTCTTGCCACCTCTTTTGTTTTTCTTTTTGGGTGCTTCTAATATTATCTCCTTGGTTCTTCCTACTGGATGACGCCTTTTATATTCTTCTAAAGTTATTGGACGAGGGCCAGCACTCGGATTTGCTTGTATTGCCTCTTGCAGTGTTAGGACTGCTCTGTTGAATAGTTCATCGAATTGTTCTTGAGACATTTATAAACAAGATTCGTACACGATTCTGATATTTCTTTTTATCTTTTGTAATTTCACGAGTTGTTCGGCTATTATCAATCTTTCTTGTTGCTCCTTGAAGTATTCTACGTAATTGACTGTTTCATGAAGTTCTTCAAAACCTTTTAGATGTCCACGCTCCAAATTTCCTAGTGGTAGAAAACTGGATACTGGTATTTCGGGTGTTTCGTCTGGTTGGTCAAGAACTGGGAGCATATTATTAAACTTTAGATATTTGGTCACTTTAGAAATTCATCTGGTCCGTCAGGTGCAGGAATCAGAAAATTTTCAGTTTCGTCAGATGCAGGAATCTATTTGTTTTTTTTATTATTTTTACTTCTATTATAATATATTTATTATATTACATGCAGGATCGTCATGTAATATTTATGTTATAAGTATATGGCAGGATTGCCATGTAATGTTATCAGATAGTTTAGAGTATTATCTAAGCTCTCCAGCCGCTTGTTATTGTAATTGTTTATCTTATAATGTAATTGTTTCACTTTATAAAAATGTAATAGTTTTACTTTATAATGTAATTGTTTGACTTTATAAAAATGAAAGACATGTCGTGTAGAGTATTCTTAAGAAACTAACTTTATTAAATTTTTATTCTTATCTCTAACATAATTTCTTACAACTAATTTCCAATAGAATCTTATGTATCGATTCTATTGGTTGATATTTAAATTTACTTACGTCTAATTGGTTAATCCAAATTAGACGTACATAATATTTTACAAATATAATTTATTTACATTGTAATGGCTGGATCACCATGTAATGTAACTTCTTTGTAATGGAACTAGTGTAATGAATGGCAGGATCGCCATGTAATGTATAAATGGATGTATGGGCAATATTCAATCAATGTAATGGCTGGATCACCATGTAATGTGTTAACCCGTTCAGATGTAGACAGGATCGTCAGGTAAAATGAGACGTAATACTTGTCTTGTAAGTGCGTGTTATTATCCCTGCCTGATACGAGCATGCATCAAAAACCTACTGATGCAATCAAGAACAAGTTATCAAGCGGCTTGTTACCGCTGGTACCTAGACCAGTGTTACTTGGCCAGAAGGAGTGAGAATAAATTCAACAACGCATATATTTCTGCAGTCATAAGTATATTCTTGATTTTATTGAACAATAGTTTGGGTATTTATACATTTTTCTAGATTATAGCGATCTCATGACTCCGCCTCTTTATTCCAGACAAAACCTGGAAAAGTATAACCGCAGCCAATCAAAGTGATTGCTGACCTTGCAGAATGCATTGCATAGCGACTACACTGTTTGCTCATTTAGGTCAAACGTCAAAGTTATTATTAGAGTGCATTGACAATATTGCTTGCACATGTCTTTTGCAATATAGGAAATATTACTATTGAAAATATTGTAACATGTGTTCAGCAATTGGAACAGCGTGTGGCAATACTTTCGTTGGTAATACGAAACTCTTTTGTTTATGTCGCTTTGCTTATGCTTCTTGTACGGTATGCATGAAGTGCAACCAATTCATAAATCTGCTTACTATTATTATTTATGAGTAATGTTAAGTGGCTAAGAAGTAAGTGAGGTAGGTCCACTACACCCTTGCCCTTGAGAAAAACTTATTACGTGAAAAATGAACGGAATAATTTTTTTTGTTTATGGTGAAGTCGTGGAATCGCTTTACATGTTTTTTTTACTTATATTTTTATCTTATATATATATATATAGTTTAGTATATTTTATATTTTGGTTTGTCTAATGTATCTTATTCGTAACATAGTTATACTTATTTATGTATGTTGTATTGAAATGTTATTTAATATCTAAAATAATAATTTTTTACATATGATTAATTTAAAATACATTTTTGTTTACATTATAGACATAATCCTAAGTATTTTTTTAATTGGTTATTATGAAATTCTTTACAATTGTTTCTTATCTTAATAATGGAATTTATTCCATTTGTGTTTATAATTTTGTATGGTCCGTGATATGGACTCTGGTGTTTTAGTTTATTTTCATTTTTTACATACACCATATCTCCAATTTCGAAATTAGATTTGTTTATATTTTTGTCATATTCTTGTTTTCTTTTTATTTTTACTGTATTTATTAATTTTCTGGCCTTTGAAATTGAATTTTTTAGGCGAATATGCAATTCGTTTGCATAATTTTCAATGTCATAGCATTTGTTTACTTTATTTATATTGTCGCTTGGCAGCGATGGTAATTTACCATATACTAGCTCATAAGGTGAATAACCAGTGTGTGTGTGAGGTGTTGTGTTGTATGCGAATGTGTAATATGGTATCCATTTGTGCCATTCGTAATCGTCAGCAAAAGTAAGTAAATATTCGTTTAGTTTTCTGTGGTTTCGTTCTAGTGACCCAATTGTTTGATGATGATACGGAGTTGAAAATATTTGCTTTGTATTTAGTAATGTGCATACATTGTGCATTAGTTCATTAATAAATTCTGTCCCTCTTAAACCATATTTAAGAATGAGTTGTTCAACTAGTGTAGTTGCAATGGTTTTTGCATCTTTAGTTTCGATTGGATGTGCTATAACGAATTTTGATAAATCGCATTGCATTGTTAATATGTATCTGTAGCCGTTCGAGATACGAAGTGGGCCTACTGTGTCGATTGAGACTGTACTGAATGTTGAGGTTGGTGTATCTGTCACTACAAGCGGTTCTTTAATGTGTTTTATTGTTTTATTCTGTGCGCATTTTGTGCAATTGTTGATAAATTCTTTAACCATTTGCCGCATATTTTTCCATATATATCTTTGTTTTAATTTTAAAATTGTTTTCCTAACACCTAAATGACCTGATATGTTAGAAGTATGGAATTCATCTATTAATTTGTATTTAAGTATCGCACTATTTATTTCTTTTGGAGCTTTATATATTAAAATTCTTATTGGCGCGCTTTCATTTTCTTTGAGCTCATTATATTTATTCTTGAATGCATTCATATTAATATTTTTAAATATATATTCTTGTTCACAAAGGGCTAGCTCCTTTATATGTGAATTGTGCATAGTACTATGTAGTTTCTCCAACATTGAATCTAGTTTCAAAGGGTCATCGCTACATGTAACTTGCACTTCATTATTAATTATTTCAATTGTAGTACTACTTTCTTTATCAATTTTAAATTTTAATTTCTTTAAATTTTTAACGTCATTGAAGGATGTGCATTTCCATATGTGAAGTTGATCAGACTTCTTTGGAGATGTATCTCTAATGCGTTCCGCGGATAATTCATTGTATTCATTTTTCTTATATATTTGCGCTTCTTTATTTTTATTATCTTTACATGCATGCTTAATTTCTTCATTCTTATTTAATTTTGCGGCCTTGCTCCTTGTTAAAATGTTAATTTTTATATTTCCTACGTCATTTTCTGTAGTAGGTATCATTGCTCTCAGTGTATCGCTATCTATTTTGATGCGTGACAGTGCATCTGCGTTTGTATTTATTTTGCCTTGTTTGTAAATAATTTCAAAATCATAATCAAATAAATCTACTCTGATTCTTATCATTTTGGATGACGGATTTTTATGTGTAAATAATGAAACTAGTGGTCTGTGGTCTGTTACCACGATGAATTTTCTACCATAAAGATATGTTCTAAACTGGTTGATGCCCCAATGAATAGCTAATAATTCTTTTTCGATTATGGGCTTATTGATATCATGTTTTTGCAGGGCTTTACTTGCATAAGCAATTGGCAAATCATGACCTATTTCGCCTTGTGATAATATTGCTCCTAGGGCAAAGTCAGATGCGTCAGTTGTTAGTATAAATGGTTTGTCGAAATTTGGGTATTGTAAGATTGGTGGGTTTATCAATTTATATTTTAATGTGTTAAATGCTTTTTCGCATTCTTCCGACCAAATGAATGGTTGTCCCTTTTTTAACAATGTGTTTAAACATTTTGCTATCAGTGCAAAATCCGGTATGAATCGTCTGTAATAATTGCAAAATGCAATAAATCTTCGTGTTTCGTCTGCATTCTTAGGTGTGGGGTAATTGCGTACAGTGTCGCATTTTGCTGGGTCAGTTTTGACACCTTTATCTGTGATTAAATGACCGAGGTAGAGGACTTCTGGTTTTAAAAATTGACATTTACTTGCATATTATTGTTGTAAGTTCTGTTATTGTTATTATTCTGGTAGTTATTATTAGGGTTTTTATTATAGTTATTATATTTTGTATTTATATTGTTACTGTTTCTTTTATAATTATTGCTAAAGTTAGTATTTATTTTATTATTATTGTTAATATTGTTTCTATTAGGTGGGCCAAATTGTGTATAATTTTGATGTCTGGCTTCTATTATTATTTTATAAGCCTCTTCAATGTCTGTTGGGTTTCTAGCGAGTATCAGCGTTTTGGTTGGTTCAGGTAGGTGATTTTTGAATGTATTCAATGCTATTCTGTTGATATCCTGTTTTGTGTAGATCCCGTCTGTGTGAGTTAAGTTTCTTGTATTTAATCTGTATACTAAATTATTTATTTTGTAGTAGTAATTTTCTATGGTTCCAAAAAGTGTTAGGGTTTTTAATTTGTCCATTAGTTCTGTACTGGTTTCCTTTTCGCCATAATGTTTTTTCAATGCCATGACTAATTCGTTCCATGTTCCTGCGGTTTGTTTGCTCAAAATATTTATTGTTTGGCCTACACATTTGTTTCTAATAAACATGAATATTATTTTTTTATTATTTTCTTGTAGTTTATTTACTATGGGTATGAATGATTCGATCTGTGATATAAAGTATGGTAACTGTGCTTTATTTGTACCGTCAAATTCGTCAATATTTTTAATAAGTTGTAGTAAGAGATTTAGGGTAGCTGTAACTTTTTCTTCCATTTTTATTAGTTATTTTAAAATGATTTGTAAAATATTTTATTATTTTATTTTATAAAATTTTCTTTTTATTTTTAAATGATTGTGTAATTTATAGAGGGGAACAAAATTAAGTAATTGTAATGTAATAATAATATAATTTTATTTAATATAATGTTATATAATGTAATTATACAATAATAATACAATGCAATTGTAATTTTAATATACTGTAATTTATAATATAATATAAATATATGATTTATTTATTGTGTAAAATATAAAAAAAAAATTTTATTTATAATAATTTTTCAAAATATAACTTCCCTTTTTAGTCCGTCTGTACCTTTATCTGTTATCTGGCTGGTTGTTTTCCTTTTGCGGAGTTGTTGTCTTCGCTTATTGCTGGTTTGATACTTTACTATTTATGGCTGGTTTGTTGATTCGATCACTATTCGATCAAGATGCTGTCTGTCTTTTTGGTTATTTGATGGCTGGTTCTTTTGTTTCTTTAGTTTGTTTTAGTTTCTTTATTATTTTTAGTTCGGTTAATTCGGCATTTATTTAGATTATTTATTTTTATATATATTTTTTTTTTTCTTTTTATGATTTAGTACTGATCGTTTTTAATTGTTATTATTATTTATGATATCCGTTTAATACCATATAAGCGATTGCTCTTTGTCCCGCTTCACTTTTATCATAATCTTCACAGAATTTTCTCCACTCCTCGATTTTTTTTCGATCGTATTCTTTTATAAATTCTTCACTGTTTATTTTCTTGGATAATTTCTCCGCTTTCTTAAAGTTTTCCTCATTAATATTTAAGTGGTATTTTAGATTTTGCTCTGTTGAGAATTCTTTATCACAAAAACCACAAGGGAAAGGTTTCATTTTAACAAAATTATCTTTAATAAATTTTTTTTTTCTCTAACGTTTTAACACTTATTAGTTTTATTATTTTATTTGATGTAAAATTTTTTTAAATTTATATATTAGTTATTGCAAAAATTTTCTTGAATTTTTCTTTTTATATATTAGTTGTTACTTCAGTAAAATTTATCTTTTTTTTTTTTTTTCAGTTTTTTTAAAAAAATTTTCTGTTTTTCCCCGTCGCAAGTTTTGTTGTACGAGTTAATACTTTTGTTTAATGTTTGTTGTTTTGTTTGTTGTTTATTATTTTGACTTATTATTATTTTATTATTTTTGGCACTGTTTTGTGTTATGTATGCTTGTAATGAACCCTTTTTGGTTCGTATCAAGCTGGGGTTGGGCTCAGCCGTCCCCAAGGTCCACACAAGTAATTTATTTAGTGAGACCCCGTCACTTCTGATTGCTCTTAATTACAGATACCTTGGTACCTTGACCTTGACACAAAGGAATCACTTGACTGAAATAGACACGATATAATACCAGCACGCGTGACTGTTAAAGCTACGTGAGTGGTATTACAGGTCGCTGATCACACGCCCTTCCCTGTTCACTGTTAAAGCGCCCAGGGGCCGGAGACGTTAGGTTACTATTAAAGCTACCTATCGCTTCCGACACTATGGTATAGCCTCACGTGACTGTTAAAGCTACGTGAGTTATACCCCGTACAACCGAGATTCAGTCACTATTGAAGCCCCGAATCTTTCTTACCTGTGTCTCTCACTTATGTCGTTGTGCTGGATTCCCACCTTGAATTTATACCGTTCAGGAGTAGCTAGTCTATGTGGTACTTTATCAATTCTGTATTTGATTGAGAATCTGATTGCGTTTGTTGAAATACAATTTTAATTTATTTTCCTTTTAATTTATTTATTCGTTATAAAAGAAATAGTTAAGATTTATTATATTAACAAATAAACAATTATGCATAAGATATAATTTGTACGTACTTTTTATTTTTACTTAACTTTGACTTTGGTTATAAAATTCAATTATTTTTTTACAATTTATAAATAAAATTTTTCAATATTTCGATATTATCAAATATATAATCTCTGTGTACAAAATTTTAATTTATACGTACTTTTTATTTTTACTTAGCTTTTACTTTAATTACAAAATTAAATTTTTAAGAGTTCACAATTTATAAATAAAATTTTTCAATATTTCGATATTATCAAATATATAATCTCTGTGTACAAAATTATTTAACAAAATATTTTCACTAAGTTTGAAGAACTACTCAAATTTCACTAGTGACACCGCCGTCTTAGTCACGTAATTTTTAGCTGCAACGGAAGCCAGAGCCAGGAGTCTTTCTTTCGCGGTAGAAGAAAACAAGAGGCTTCTTCTTGGTGAACGCTCCTTTTATCCCCTCTATGGTCAACGGTGTCAGCTGAAAAAAACGTTAAAGTTTGTTGACCCAACATTAAAGCTCCTTTTCTGTACCGCACTGAGCGAAAGTTTAGTTTCACGGCGAATTTACATTTCTTTGAGTACCTATTGCAATTTAGAAGTGGTTTTTGTCTGAGTTGTGATCCACTTCTACACCTTTTCTGCACAAAGCTTTCTTCGTTTGACAGGTCTCTTTACTATTATTTTGTTTTGATCTCGTTTGTTTGTTAGCAATGTGTTGTGCCGGTGAACGTGTGTATTTAATTCTATTAATTAGAAAATTATTTTAAAATTATTTTATTTTCCAATAAAGTTCCAGCAAAATAGAACACCCAACGATAGCTCAAGATATGTGTCTTATGTTATGGTTTTATTCAAAAATTGTTCACGCACTAACCAAGGATTTCCATACAATTTTAAGATTTGTCAAATTCAAAGTCACGTTGTTGGTGGCAGAGGATTGGGGTGAGTTGGTTTAACTTAATGTTTTTATAAGTATTTAACAATTTTTATTACAGGAACCTTCGAGTGAGTGTTACTTGTTGTGTGTTAGGTGGTCGTGTTGTGTTTAGTAGACAGCTATACCCACGACGTTGTAACGATCAAATTTTTGGTTGACAAAATTTTGGCTTCCGCAGTTTTCACAATATTTTAGTTTTGTGTAACCTTTCGACTTATTTACTAAGTCTTTTACACTGTTCATTTGGATACACAAATTTTGAATACTTTTATTATTATTATATTTGTTAATTAAAAGTTTATTAACAAATTGTCGTTTTATTCACTATTTCACTTTTATTAACTTTCTCTGTTTTTTTTAAGAAAAATTATCTTTAATTTTTCTGTTATTATTTCAAGCAAAATATTTCTAAATTTTTGCGTTTTATACTCGTCGCCAGTTTTGCTTACGAGTTAACAGTTATTAGTTTTTATTATTTTATTTATTTATTGCAAAAATTTTCTTAAATTTTTGCTTTCATCCTCGTCGCCAGTTAAGTGTTTGCACGCATTAAGTGAATAAAATGAAACAAGTTAATTCAGTTTTAGTAGTTTCAATTTATTAATTTTTAAATTCAGTATTTATAATTTTAATATTTTTAAATTAATATATTTTTCAAACATTCAATTTCAACTTTATACTTTAATACATCAATTTAATATTTATTTTTAAAATGTTTAATTTCTGGTTAAAATTGTTCTATTATTTTTTCACTTTCAATTATTTAAATAAATTTACATATTTTATATTTCAATATTAATTTCTATTTCAGATTTTTCTATTTTCCACTTTCGATTATTTGAATGAATTTACAAATATTAATTTCTATCTCAGATTTTTCTATTTTCCACTTTCAATTACTTGAATGAATTTACAAATTTTATATTAATATTTAATCTTTAAAATATTAATATTACTATTTTCACTTTCAAATATTAAAATGAAGAAAGGCACAACTTCGTGAGGGAGACGATTGTAATCTTTAACAAAATCTAACGTTAACATAGATGATTTATCAAATTTTGTTTAATTGGGTACTATCATTGTTACCCTTACATAATTAAAGACTTTCTTTGTATAAAAGACCGCCTTGAAAAATGTCTTCAGTCAAACAGCCAGAGACTGTTTCTGGGGGGGTAAGCTGAGCTCTGTTTTATTATACTTAGCCTTATTTTTAAAAACACTAACTGTTGATGGATTTTTTAAAACAACAATATCCCCTTATATCAAAACTTTTCAAAAATATACTTGACTTAAGTTATGCTGTAATATCAGGTCTATAATAAAATTATACATAAATATTAAAGGTAAAATGCATGCGCAAATGACAAGTCCCTAATCACTGTTGTGAAGAAATCTAAACTAAATATACATAAATCTGTATTTAATAACTATCGAAAATTATAAAATTAGTTATAAATGATGTGTAAAATCTCAAGTACGAACATAATGTATACCTTATATATTAATAATATAAGTTCCTGACATTTGAATTACAAAAATTAAAATAAAATTAAAAATTAAATTAAAAATTAAAAATTAAATATTAAAAATAAATATTAAAATTAAATATAAATATAAAATATAAATATGAAATATAAATTTCCAAAATATAAAACAAAATTATATAAAATACAAAATGTAAATGAAAAACCAGGCACATACACGATGAGATAAAAAGAGCGCATTATAATTTAAGGCTATCTGTGTATCGAGGTATAAAGTTGCTAGTATACGTGATGTACCACCACCTTGTGGTAACCCTTCAACCTGCTGATAGACCTGGCCATTATGAATGAAATAATTGCCATGATGTAATATATAATTCAATAGTTTTTGAAACAGTTCTACGTTTATTGGGCAAGATTCTTGAAACCAGTGTTCTTTCATTACATCGTGTAACAAAGCCCATAATGATGTCACCTGAGTGTGCGGGTACATATCCCTAATATCCATGGTGACCAATACATGTCCATGATGTTGTTTTAACTGCAATAGATGATCCGACAGAGTATTGATATCATTTAAATTATGTGGTGAAAGGCGACCTTTAGTTGCAGACTCCAAGATATGTTGACATAACTTATGTATAGGATACGTATACCAATGTATAGGGCTACATATAGGGCGTATAGGTTGACCTGGTTTGTGAATCTTAAGAGTTCCGTATAGATAAGGTAGAGATGGATTTTTTGTATTATACTCCTGTATAACTTGATGGATTTTGTGAGGATAGGGTCTTCCATTCCCTTTATAAATCCTGCACAATGCGCGATAAAGCAACCGGTACTGAGCGCCGCACTTACGCACCAGAATACCAATATCCTCGGTTGGTTGGAGGCAATAGCCCTCTTTTGTATAATTTTTTAACCAGTCGTCCACCTTAGTTATGTATTCGTCTCTATACATAAGAATTGTTGATTTACTCTTGTCTGCCTGAACCGTTACTACGTTGCGATGTAGTTGAAGGAAGTTGTAAGTTGTCTGGTAGAGATGTTGCAACATCTTATGATGGTGAGTGGGTTGCCTATGATTGACCATTACTTCTAAGAATTTGTATATGTGCTCATCCATCTCGTTCCGGCATAGTATGTTAAGATCGAGACAGGCATCTAGGTGTGCTTCATGGTAATTGTGGATGTAGGAGAGGTAATTGGTTAAAGTGGGAGGGGATACAGGACAGTATTTCGGACCGAAGCTCAAGAGGATTTCTACCTCCTTAGGAATTTGCATACTGGTCAGATTCATGAATCCACCAGGGATGGGATGAGGATATAATATATCAGGGATATATTTTTGCGGGATAGTTGTCAGAACCTGAGGAAGGGATAGCTCAGAAGTATGAGCTAGATAAGGTGCTAGATTTGTTGCGGGAGTGATAATGGATGGTAGAGGGACTGTAGGATGTGCGGTAGGTAGTATATTACGCGTACCTAGTGCGTGCTCAACCCCATCGGTATATGCCGATAACCACGTACACTCTCGTGGGTCATTTAGTTCTGCTAACGCAGCATCCATACTTGTCGTATTAGAAGTGTTACTGTGTGCTGTGATATGAGAAATATTATATATATATAGATAATGTCCCACATTTTGTATGTAAGATATGTTAGAAATTTAGATATATAATAATAGCTTATAGATAATATAGGTTATATAAGAAGTATTTAGATTGCTGGATTGTGTTTTGAACTTGTGGTGATGCAACAATATATTGTACTCAAGTCAACTTTCTTGTTCAGAGATGGATGATTGTTATGTGTATGAATGGTATTTAATATGTATATAAAAACAGAATAGTAGATATTGCAACATGATTTATTATGCATATAAAAAATAGAATGGTAGATATTGCAATAAGTTTTGTATGTAAAACATGTTTGTTGTACACATGTTTTAAAGGATTGTAACACTGACTGTTAGGTAAGGTTTCTTTGAAATGGTTTTTTGTGGGTAATATTAAGCTTAGAATTATTAAATATTTCTGGAGTAATATTAGGCGTTGGATTATTAAATTTTAATAAATATTAAGGTGATTATAGAAAATAAAACAATTTTTAATAGAAATATAGGTAAATGTTTTATAATTCTTTGAGTAATATTAGGCTTTGAAGTATTAAATTATTGAACAAATAATACAGGTAAAAGTATAAAATATAAATATAAATAAATATAAATATATAAATATAAATTTTGAAATAAATTTATGTTTTTAGAAGATAATAAAGGTAAAGGTATGAAATATAAAATATTTGTTAAGACAATATAGATTGAAGTTTTGGAATAAATTTAGGTTTTTGAAGTGATATAGGCGATGGTATGAAATATAAAATTTTTGGTTTTGATAAGACCATATAAGTTAAAGTTTTTGAAATAATATAGGTAAAGTTTATAATAGATTTTTAATAGATTTTGTATATAAAAAAACGAAATTGGTTATCGACAGACTTTCGAATAAATAAACAATTTTTAACAAAATATAGGTTGAATTATTATATGTTAAAGTTTATAATAGATTTTTAATAGATTTTGTATATAAAAACGAAATTTGTTATTGACAGACTTTCGAATATATAAACAAATTTTTTAACAAAATATAGGTTGAAGTATATATATAGAATTCGTTTTAATGGATTTTTGAATATATAAACAAGACTTGTTATTAATAGATTTTTGAATATATAAACAATTGTTGATAAGACAATATAGGTAAAAGTTTTAGAATAAATTTTGATAATGCAGTATAAATATCATTATGGGTTTGCATTTGTAATGATTTATGTACCGTGATAATTTTTATGAGAATATAATTTTATAACAAAATATAGGTAGTAATTGGTATACTATAATTGTAATATGTTGAAGTATATATATAATTTGTTTTTAATGGATTTTAAATATAAAAATAAAACTTGTTATTAATAAAATTTTTGAATATATAAACAATTGTTGATAAGACAATATAGGTAAAAGTTTTAGAATAAATTTTGATAATGCAGTATAAATATCATTATTGGATTGCATTTGTAATGATTTAAGTACCGTGATAATTTTTAAGAGAATATAATAATTTTGATATATTATAAACATTTTAAGAGAATATTAATTTAATCATATATATAAGTTTTTTAAGAGAATGCAATAATTTTGATATATTATAAACATTTTTAAGAAAATATTAATTTAATCATATATATAAATTTTTAGTAGAATATTATAAGTTTTTATAAACAATATGTTTTTGTAAAACAATATTAGAAATAATAATCTTAAAAATAGGGTTATGAGAATATAACAATTTTTGTTTATAAAATTTTGTTTATAAAATTTTAGAAACATATGATTTTTAGTTGGACATATTTTTGATCTAAATGTATAAATATATGCAATATAAATACCATTTTTGGTTTGCATTTATAATGGGTTATGCACCGGGGAAATTTTAGACATATTTATTAAGATTTTTAGGCATATTTATTAAGAACTTTCTGATAAAAGTGTTGACTTATGATTTCATATACAATTATTAGGAATTTTCTGACAAAACGTGTTGTAATTTGTGACTTCAAGAATAATTTTAATGGTACAATATACTGTGGGTGTATTGCTTATATTATAAATTTATTTGTATATTTGTATTCATGCTATGTTGAGTTATACCTGCGGAGACCTTGCTGCGTGTGTGTGTTTCTGGCTCGGCGTGTGTGGTGACATCTGATTGAGGTTGACGTTCAAGACTGGAGACACCTGGGGGTGAAATTTTAATTTCAATTTATTTATTTATTTTATTTATTTATTATTAACTTTATATTGTTATTTAAATAACAAGTAAAGAATAGATTTTATTGCTATAGCAGCATGGGCCTTAAGCAACTAATTAGTGATAGATGTGAACTATTTTTACAGTTTTTTTTTTTTGAATTTAGCTTATATAGCATATATTTACAATAGTTATATTTTTACTTAAGTAGTTACTAAATTAGATGATAAAGGTTTGAAGATTTAAGGAACTCTGATATTTTCTGTATATTGGTAAAGGAGGGTTCGGAGAGGATTAAGTTTGGGTTATTGTGAAGGTATTTTTTGGTCTGGTGTTTATACTTCGGGCACTCATTGAAGATATGTTTTATAGTTAGTTTAGTTCTGCATGTTTGGCAAAAAGGAGTGGGATCTTTTTTTAATATGTGATCGTGTGTTAGAATGGTATGACCTAAGCGGAGTCTAATAAATTTGACAATATCTAGGCACGTTATAATTTCACTTTTTGGTAAAATATACTGCTGTATATTGTTTTTGTTAGAGTTGACTTCTCTGTAGTGTTGGGATGAGTTGTTTAGGAGAGTGTCTTTCTGTTCTAGAAGTTTAAGCTTACTATGTGTTGTTATATCCGATATATTTAGGTTAAGGTCTGTTATAAGTGGCTATGAGACTGCGTTTTTTGCTTCTTCGTCTGCTAAATTGTTTCCGGTTATATTGCAGTGTCCCGGTACCCAGATCAGTAAAATTTTTTTTCTTTTGTCATTAGAATGTGTCTTATTTCTGTAGTGTAAAAATCGTCTGTGTTTGTGTTTTTAATGGCTGATAGTGACGAGTATGAATCGGAGCAGATAGCATATTTTCCTTTTTTACCTGCAGCGTACCTACAGGCTGCCAGGATGGCTGCTATTTCTGCTGTGTATATGGAACTGTAGTTAGGAAGTAAGTATTTGGCTATAGGTGATTTTTCTGTGGTTATGCTGAAAGCTGTTCCTGAGGAGGATTTCGATCCGTCTGTGAATATAAACTTGTGTGAGTTTAAGGAATTTTTTATTTCAAGAAATTTTTTTCTATATACTTCAGATGGTGTGGATGGTTTTTTTGTTATGCCAAGGAAAAGATTGATTAGATTAGGATTGAAAAGCCAAGGTGGTGATTTCTGTGGGTGAATCTTGTTTGGCGATATTTGTAGGTCTGACTTTTTGGCTAGCTTCAATGAGTTATGCAGGACTGATGGGTATTTTGGTGATTTCTTGGATGTATTGATTTTTAAATAGATTGGGTGGATGGGTGAGTCTTTGCAGAGCATAAGCGTTTTGAGATTTTCCCTGTGGAAAGGCTAATCCTGTCGCATATTGGCGTGATGTTTGCTTCAAAAAGGAGGTTGTTTATGGGAGTGGTACGGTGTGCTCCAAGTGCTAGTCTTATGGCTGTATGATAAGTGGGTTTTAGTTTGTTTAGTATAGTTTTGGGAGCATTCCCGTAAAGATTAAGGCCGTAATCTATTTTTGACATGATGATTGCTTTAGTGACTTGAATAAGGGTTTTTGGGTTGCAGTTGAATTTTTTATTTGAAAGACATTTAATAATGTTTAATCTATTGGATAAATCTGTCGCCAGATTTTCAATGTGCTTGTTCCATTTGTACTTTTTTGTAATAATGATTCCCAGGATTTTGAGTGAGTCTACGTTTTCTATTGAAAATTGGTTGGATTGAATTTGTAATGCGCAGTGAGTCTTCCGTCATATGTGCAGGTGCTTGCATTTGTTTGTTGAAAGATTTGCCCCTGAGTAATCGCACCACTTTAGTATATCTTTAAGTAGATTGTCTATATTAAAAGTATTGGTTTTTTTGTTTAATTTTTTGTAAATAATGAAATCGTCAGCGTATGCTGTAAATTGATACTCTTTATGCTTTCTAATAATCTGACATAATTTATTATAAGCGATCATAAAAAGTATCACTGATATTGGTGAGCCTTGTGGTATCCCGTTATCTAGTGGTTTATGATTGGAGGAGAAAGATCCAGCTTTGACTACTATTTTTCTGTTGCTAAGAAAGTTTTTAATATAATTGAGTATTTTGGGACCTATTTCCCATTTACGGAGTTCATCAATAATGGTATGAGAGCCGATTTTTTCAAAGGCCTTGGTGAAATCTAAGGAAATTATGGATATATGATCTTTGGTTGTTAGAGTAGTAGTAGTTAGATAGTCTAGCATTACTAGCGGATCAACTATTGACTTCCCTTTTCTAAACCCCATTTGGTGACTATCCAGAAGCTTGCATTTTATAGCAAGCCACCATAGTCTTTTCGCTATTATTTTCTCCAGTAATTTAGATATGCAAGAATTTAAGGATATGGGCCTATATGAGTTTAAACAAGTTTTATCCGTGTTCGGTTTTGGTATTGGTATAATATTACTGATTTTGAACTGTTGAGGTATATAGTTGTTTAATATTAAATTAAAGAGGTTAACTAGGCGGTGTGTAATGAGGGGAGATAGATTTTTTAGCATTTCGTAATTAATTCGGTCTATACCTGGTGTTTTACCTGTCAGTTTCTTTAACGCTTGATTTAGTTCTATTATTGATATTTCTTTTTCTAGAAGCATAGCATTGGTTGAATGAGAGCTTGGAGTGTTTGAAGAGAGTGATGCTAGCTTGTGTTGCTGAAAAGTTGAGGGAAAGTTTGAGTTTGCCGAGAGTTGCGACCAATTGTCGCAAAGAAGCTGTGAAATTTCTTTTTGGTTAGTAACTGGTTGAGATGGTTGGTTAGGGTTAACTAAACAGTGTATTGTGTGCCGCGTTTTTAAACCACAAAAGTTGTTTATTTTGTTCCATATCTTTGCGGACGGAGTATGGGGAGATATTTCTGAGGTGAATTGAAAAGTCTTTAATCGTTTTCTAATTTTAATCTCCCATTTTAGTTTTGCGTTAGCTTTTTTGTAGTTAAGAATATTAATTTCATTTATGTCATGTCTAAGTTTTAACCATTCCCTGTTCTTAATAATTTTTAAATTTTGTAGGGAAGAGTCCCACCAAGGTACTGTTCTATTTATGTTTTTCTTGTGATGGGTTTGAGGGATTGCTTGATTGGCACTTTGTAATATTATTTTTGTAATGTTTGCAGTTTCTTTGTTGATGTTATTACTAATTGGTCTGGAGTTGTTGTATATTTCGTTAAGGTTTTTAAATAGGTCCCAGTTAGCAAGGTCAGTTTTAAATTTTGGTTTTGGTTTCATTATGGGATGGTTGTTAGTTTCAAAAAGGTTAATATGAATAGGGAAATGATCACTTCCGTATAGTTGTGTATCAGTTTTCCATTTTGCTTGAAGCGTTAATAATGGAGTGGATAGGGTTATGTCAACGTGTGTGAAAGAATGATGTGTACTAAAGTGTGTAGGGGACTTGTCATTTAGGATGGAGAGTGGGGATTGTGTTAAAAATTTAAAAATGGTGTTACCTCTGCTATTGTTAGTTGGGGAACCCCAGCTTTTGTGCCAACTATTAAAGTCACCTGTAATTAATACGTTTTTTTGAAGATTCTCGAAAGTTTTCCTGAGATGTTGAATTTTAAATGGTTTATTGGGAGGGATGTAGGCTGAAATAATGGTAAATTTTTTTGTGGATAGTATTATAGCACCAATTGCTTCAATGTCTTCATTAAGTTTTGCTAGTTTGTGTTGTATGGAGTTGTGAATAAGTAGTCCTACGCCACCAAAACTGTGGGTAGAGGAGTTATGATTGTAGAGTGAAAAATTGATTGGGATAGGGATGTTGGTTAAGGAGTGAAGATGAGTTTCTTGTAAGGTGATTATTTTGGGATTGTATTCTTTGATTAATATTTGCAAATACTGAAAGTTGTTAATGTAGCCATTTATGTTCCATTGAATTATTTTAATACTCATTCTAATATAATAATATAATAATTATTAGTTATAAAATATTGATAGAGAAAAAACGAAATATGTTTTTATATACTATCGCTATCACTGTTTTGTGTCGTTTTGGTCTTACTTGTTTGCTTATTATTTTTTTGTTTAGTTAAATTGATGTTATTTGCCTTTAAGTATGTTTTTGGAGTGCTAGACTTATCTTTCATACGGTTTTCTATTTCTAGTGTAGTGTTAGAAGAAGCTTCATTGGTGTCGTCGGCTGAGTGAATATCCATTAGATCGTCAAGAAGATATCTGTAAGTTACCGGATTGGATGCCTGTTGTAGTGATGTTGCTGTATTGATTGACGTGGTAGTTTTTTGCTTTTTTGTTACATGGGAGGATGATATTTTTTTGTCGTCTGGTTTATTTTTTGTAATGGATTGAAGTCCTTTAGAAGTTAATGCGATCGAAGTATTTTGATTTTGTGTTATGATGTTTTTATTGCCATTTTTGTAATTTATTTGAGCTGTTGATGTGTTAGATGATTGTGTTTTTGGAAGTATATTAGGTGACTGAGATGTGGTGAGCATTTTTGCATACGTAGTAGGTTTTTCAGAGATGTGACGGCTGAAGTATAACCCTAGAGCAGTTTTATGATCTACCTTTTCTGTTGTTTTTATTGCTGTAATCTCTTGTTGTTTTTTGAAGACTGGGCAATTTTTGTCGCGTGCATTATGATTACTGTTATATTCTGGGTTGTCTTTACAGTTGATGCAGTTTTTAATTTGGGTGCACACCTCGTTTTCTTCGCAATGTGATTTATTGGAGCAATTTGAGCAAATATAGTCGCTTTTACAGACTGTAGTAGGGTGTCCAAATCGACAGCATTTTCTGCATTGTAATGGCAGCGGGATGTAGTTTCTCACGCGTACAGCCTCGTAGCCGATCATAATTTTTTCAGGAATTGTAAGTGTTTCAAAAGAGATTATGATTAGGCCAGTTTCTACAAGAATTTCATTTTGTTTTTTCAGAATTTTTTTTACTTCTCCAACCTTTTGGGTCTTCAGTTCCTCAACTATTACCTTTTCGTCGATATTTCGCAATTCGTTAGAGTAGATGACGCCTTTTGATATGTTCAGTGATTTATGCAATGTTGCTGTTACTTCATAATCTCCAATTTTATTTAATTTAAGTAATTTTTGTACTTGGGTAGAATTTTTAGTTTTTATTAGCAAGCTACCTGCTCTTGTTTTTTTGCATGTTTCCACTTCTCCTCCGCAAGTATAATCAATTACTTTTTTGATTAAGAAAGGTGATGCATTTTCTAGTGATTTTTTATCGTTCCTTGTTATTATTAAATATTTTGGGTCGCTTGTATTATAATTATTGTTGTTTAGAAACCGGTTTTGTATGTCTGGTGGAAGTGACATTATGATTGTAATGGAGGGCAAAGGCCCACAGAGCACTTTATGTTTTCGTCTGCTTTAGCTGTTTTTTTATTATAGATATAAAGTTATTTTTTAGAGAATTTTTTTTTTTTCTATAATTGTTTATTCTTTTAATATCGTCTGTATTCACCGTAAGTTTGTTGATAAACAGTAAATTTTTTGTGTATAGGTTTATTCGAACGAAACTGATAAAGCGCCACACGTACTATTTCGCTTGACTTCTTGTTCGGAACTGTGTACTTTATTTATTTTTTGTTAATGTTTTTTGTTTGATTAATTTTATTATTTTTGGCACTGTTTGGTGTTGTGTATGCTGCTTCCGCAGTTTTCGCAATATTTTAGTTTTGTGTAACCTTTCGACTTATTTACTATGTCTTTTATACTGTTCATTTGGATACACAATTTTTGAATACTTTTATTATTATTATTATTGTTTTTAATTTTTATTTCGGTTTTTATTCACTTTTTGGGTTTTTTGTATTTGTCATATTTATCATAGTCAATATTTAAATAAGCTCTATGCTTTTTTAAATGTTCGTTAGCTCTTTTTCCTTCTGCGGATTTGTCGTATTCTTTACAAAATTCGCGGTGTTCGTCGCGTAATTGATAACTAAATTCCTCTAGTGCTTCGTCACTAAGGAATTCGTTCACTTCTTTTTCCGCTTTCCCGAATATTTCCTCGTGGAAATTCAAATGATAGTCTAAGTTTTGTTTCGTTTTAAAGTCTTTACCGCAGAAAGCACACGCGTTATGTATTTTTACGTGAAGTTCGCGTTCTTCACTTGTATCGAAATCTAAATCACAGAACCCGCAAGGAAAAGGCTTCATTTCACTCTTAAATATGTTGTTATTATTGTTTTTATTATTGTTTATGAATAATCTTCGCTTTATGTTAATAATATAATATTCACTTATTATAATATAATATTTAATAATATTCACTTTTCACTTCTTTATTGTTTTATGGCAAAAAATTTTCTCAAATTTTTTGCGTTTTACCCTCGTTATTAGTTTTTATTATTATTTTATTTATTTGTTGCAAAAATTTTCTTAAATTTTTGCTTTCATCCTCGTCGCCAGTTTTGTGGTTGCACGCATAAAATTAATAAAACACACAATTTAATAATAGTTCAAATCGTATAATTTTATTTTCCGTAATTACTTTAATATTTTTCTATTTCAACTTTTAATAACTTTAATAATTAACTTTTAATAACTTTAAACAATTTTGGATGTTTATTAACTTTTAATAATTTTTCAACAATTTTAGATATTTTATTTATTTTTTAATAACATTTAATAATTTTAGGTGCTTTATTAACTTTAAACAATTTTGGAGGGTTTTATTAACCTTTAATAATTTTTAATAACTTTAAAACAATTTTGGATGTTTAATTAACTTTTGATAACTTTAAGCAATTTTGGATGTTTAATTAATTTTTGATAACTTTAAACAATTTTGGATGTTTAATTAACTTTTGATAACTTTAAACAATTTTGGATGTTTATTTACTTTTGATAACTTTAAACAATTTTGGATGTTTAATTAACTTTTGATAACTTTAAACAATTTTGGATAACTTTAAACAGTTTTGTATGTTTTGAGAACTTTAATATTTTTATTAAGAACCGATTGAATCTTTTCAATAACGGAACCGAACGTGAAATTGTAATCTTTAACAAAAATCTAATCTTAACATAGATGATCCTGGGTTTTATACCCCCAATAACAGTATCAAAAATCAAGCTCTCAACTCTGTTAAGCTGAAGCTTTTGGTTTTTGTATGGACAAGAGCTTAAAGTTTTGTTCTAACAGAACTTTGGCATAAAGTTTTAATGTTACTTAAAATTGTAACAGAAGCGTCCTCTGTTATTGTCATGACAACGAAAAAATGTAATGCTATTTACATAGCGTCATCTCTCAAGCTCTCTGCTTGAAATTATGCTATGATCAGCAGAAATAGTACAGTTCATCTTTTGACTGTATGTGTGTCATGAATTCTTAAGAAGATGATCACGCGATAGAAAAATGCGTGTATCTTCTTAAATGTTTATAGTAGCGTTTCCTGTTGTGGCTACTTACTGTCCCAAGTGCGTTTATTAGGGTTTTGTTTATATTGCATTGGAATGTTAAGTGTAGCATAAAATGCTAAAGTATGAAATATTACTATACTTGGATGCTGTATAGATTTTAGAATTTTGTGAAATGATATTTTATTTAATGTATAGATTTTAGAATTATGAAATTGAGTGACCCTAATAAATTATAGATTTTATTATTTAAATTTTTTGGGTACAGTGGGGTAAATAAGTAGAGGAATATTAGCATTAATGCTAATATGTAACTATATTATAAATTGTGATAAAATTCGTTAAATTCTGTGTAATGACATATATCTTGTTTACATTTGAATTTTGCAAATACCCGGAGGAAGTTAATTGTTGTCCCCCGGGGTGTCTACGTTTCCCTGAAATTGCAGAAAGTTTATTTTACGACCGTTTCTGTTATAATGTGGTCCTTGTCTGTTATTATTGGGCCTGTTATTGTAGTTATTATTGTTGGTTGGTCTAAAATTGTTGCGGTTGTTGTAGTTGTTTGGTCTTTGTATAATACTATTATTGTAAAAGTTGTTATTACTGTTGTTGTTTCTAGATTTATTATTATTTGTCATGCTGAAATTGTTATTGTTGCCTGAATTGTTGTTTTTTCTGAAAGTGTTATTGTTGGGGTACCTTCTATGGTCATTAGTGTTGTAGTTATTGCGATTATTGTATCGTTTATTATTAGAGATAAACATAACCCTTGCGTTGTTATTATCATTAATTTGTTTAAGTTCTAGGGCTAGGTCTACGGCTGTCTCTAAAGATTTTGGGAGTGCGGAAAAAATAGTTTGTTTAAATTGGTCGTTTAAACCATTTTTAAATACGGTTAAGCTATATTGTTCATTTAGCTGAGTGATAAGTGTTTTTTGTTCAAGTGTGGCATTAGGGCCAATTTGTGCTATTTGAAGTTTATTTAGCTCGGATATTAAATAGAGAATTTTATTTTTGTAGTTAGAAATGTTTAGATTTCTCTGCGTTAAGTTGGCTAGTTGGTTTTGTAGTTTCGGTATAGTGGTTGTTGTTTTATATTTACTTGATAACAGGTTTTTTAATTTTTCTAGTGTTGTGGGCTGTTGAATCGCAGTTATGTTTGTTCGTACTATTTGCGATAATTTTACATAAAGTATAAAATCAATAAGTGAACTTTTGCCTGTAGGCGTGAGACCATTGTAAATAATTTCAATTATTTTTATGAAAGGTTCTAGATCTCTGTGATTTCCTAAGAAGCTGGGAATAGCCTTTGTAGCTACTTCTAAATTGAAGTCAGACATGGTTCTTCTTGTGTTATCAGATTCAGTGTTTGAATTTTCAGGAATGTAGGTGATTGGTGTTGATATTGGTGTTGATATAGAGTGTGGTATTGACATATCAATATTGTATTGTGATAATATTTTTATCAATTTGTCTCTTAAATGCCAGAAAATTTCTAAACCAGTTTCTTTATGTTCTTTTGAAAACTTTTCGTTGTATACGTTTAGTATACTTCTTATTGATTCAAGTGTGGAGAAAAGTGTTTGTAAATTCTTGTTTACAGTATCTTTCTTGATTTTTATAGTTTTATTTAAGCATTTATATGCTTTATTAAAATTTTCTTTTTCGACTAATATATTTTGGTAAATTTTTTGCCATGTGGCCATTATATGTTCTTATTCATATTTGTACCTGTTGTCTAACAACGTTACGTTTTAATTTCTTATAAACTTGCTTAACGATAAATGAGATTATTATTATTATTACAGTTATTGATAATATAATTTCTAAATAACTTACATTTGACATATTATTGTTTACAATATTATTGTTTTTATTTTCAATTGTTTTGCCTATTTCATATCCTGTGAATATGAGTGGAATTGAAGTAACCATTTTCTTCCAAAATCCCATTTTTGTAATAAAAATATTTTTTTTTTTTTCTTATAAATTTTTAATTTGTTGATTTACGTAATTTATCAGTTTAAAATGTTTATTATCTATATGTTTAGTTAATTTTTTACTTGTATGGTAACTTTTACCACAAACAAAACAATTGAAATTATTCATAATAAAAAAAAATTTTAATTTTTTTTTTTGACAAAAATACAAAATATAATATAGATGTATAAAAAAAATATAATTTATTAATTCTTCTTATTCCTGTTTCTGCGCAAGTCCTTTATCTCCAGCTTGATGTTCTTCTTTTCTGCAACCTCTCGAAAGAAAAGAAGGTTGTACCTCTCGTACAGTTGAGCAATTTGCTTTCGTTGGCGGAATGCTTTTCCTCTCCGTCTGTTTGGCTTCTTTTTTGGTGGTGGATTGACAGGTGTGGTAGGTCTTTTTCTTGCCTCTTGTCGCCTTTTGTATTCTTCTATTGTAATTGCTTTTGGGCCGGCTGACCGTGGTGTTGGTACATACGTCGGATATGCTTCTTCGTGTTGCACCACTTGTTCTGGAACGTATTCTTCTGATTTTGTGTTCGTCGCTTGAAGTATCAATTCGTATTTGCGAAAAATTGCGTGGAAGGTCGCTTCATCTACCATATCGTGTTGATTTCAATTAATTCAAATGGTATAGTTTCTAATTGGTCCGCTTGGCACTGAAGCCTGCAGGATCGCCATGTAATGGCAGGATTGCCATGTAATGTAATGATTGCCATGTAATGTAACTTCTTTGTAATGGAACTAGTGTAATGAATGGCAGGATCGCCATGTAATGTATAAATGGATGTATGGGCAATATTCAATCAATGTAATGGCTGGATCACCATGTAATGTGTTAACCCGTTCAGATGTAGACAGGATCGTCAGGTAAAATGAGACGTAATACTTGTCTTGTGAGTGCGTGTAATTATTCCTGCCTGATACGAGCATGCATCCAAAACCTACTGATGCAATCAAGAACAAGTTATCAAGCGGCTTGTTACCGCTGGTACCTAGACCAGTGTTACTTGGCCAGAAGGAGTGAGAATAAATTCAACAATACATATATTTCTGCAGTCATAAGTATATTCTTGATTTTATTGAACAATAGTTTAGGTATTTATACATTTTTCTAGATTATAGCGATCTCATGACTCCGCCTCTTTATTCCAGACAAAACCTGGAAAAGTATAACCGCAGCCAATCAAAGTGATTGCTGACCTTGCAGAATGCATTGCATAGCGACTACACTGTTTGCTCATTTAAGTCAAACGTCAAAGTTATTATTAGAGTGCATTGACAATATTGCTTGCACATGTCTTTTGCAATATAGGAAATATTACTATTGAAAATATTGTAACATGTGTTCAGCAATTGGAACAGCGTGTGGCAATACTTTCGTTGGTAATATGAAACTCTTTTGTTTATGTCGCTTTGCTTATGCTTCTTGTACGGTATGCATGAAGTGCAACCAATTCATAAATCTGCTTACTATTTTTATTTATGAGTAATGTTAAGTGGCTAAGAAGTAAGTGAGGTAGGTCCACTACAATACATTACACTGGTAATTGGTTCCTGTCCGTCCCGTCGAAATCGTTCACGTTTCGAATTAATTGGTGTACATTATTCAGGGTATCTAGAGCCATTTTACTAGTTTAGAATATTGTAATAATTTTTGAAGAAATCAAAATGTCACAGAGTCAAAGAAATAATAGAGTTATCTAATCAAAATTTAAAACAGACAAAGATACAATTTCAGATTCAAAATCATGTGTTTATTATTTATTAAAATTAGAATATAATTACATTTATTTAGAATAAAGTTTAGAATAAAGTTGATATAAGTTGTATGTTAAATACTAAAAATATAAATGTTATAAAAGAAAAATAAAATTTCTGACTTCCCTTTTTGGTCCGTTTATTTTATTGTCGGCTGGTTGATTGTTGTTACTTGTTGCTGGTTCGCTGCTTGTCTTGTTTATTATTATTGGCACTGTTTGATGTTATGTAAACTGCTCCCTCACTTTTCACAGTATTTTAGTTTTGTGTATCCTTTTGATTTATTTATTAGATCTTTTACAGTGTTCATTTGAATACAATTATATATTTTTTTTCTAATAATACCCGTTTTTTTTCATATAGGCGATGGCTTTTTTGCCTGCTTCACTATTGCACTATTTATTTTTTTGGTTAATCTCTCTGCTTTTTCGAACGAGGTTTTGTGAGAGTTTTGATGGTCTTTTAAATTTTTTTTTGATTTAAAATCCTTTTCGCAAAAGCCACAAAGATTATGTATTTTTAAGTGAAGTTTGTAACGAACTTTTTCGGCCCTATCTTCAGCCGGGTATAACTCAGCGAGTATACCAGGGGTACGTTAAAAAAATTTTAAATAAGAACAGGAGACACTGTGTTTCGTATTTTTAGGATGATGTTTATTAGAATTAATGAGAATTTTTAAAGTTAGAGATTAACTAAAACCAAAGCGTTGATTGCTGGAGTCGTTATATCCGATGAGAGGGCTGGACAAACCGGAAGCGTTGGATTGTTGAGGCGTTGGACAAACCAGAAGCGTTAAATTGCTGAGGCGTTGGACAAACCGGAAGCGTTGGATTGTTGAAGCGTTGGACAAATCGGAAGCGTTGGATTATTGAGGCGTTGGATAAAACAGAGGCGTTAAATTGCTGAGGCGTTAGACAAACCGGAAGCGTTGGATTGTTGAGGCGTTGGATTAAACAGAAGCGTTGAATTGCTGAGGCGTTGGACAAACCGGAAGCGTTGGATTGTTGAGGCGTTGGATAAAACAGAAGCGTTGAATTGCTGAAGCGTTGTACAAACCCAAGTAAGGTACAGCCTGCGATGGTGTCAAATCACAAATAGCTCTAATAGAAAACGGTGGAACTGATGCGTACTCTCGCCAGCTAGAGTCAGGGGAAGGTCCCTGCCACTGGTGCTATGCCTGAGCACGCTCGTCACCAATTGCCAAACGCTCGTATCTCCTGCACGTCTCCTAACAGTGTTGGTGGCTCGTCATCCGCTCCTCCATCAGCTTTGGCCAGATGGTGGTCCCGGTGACTGGTTGGGCTGCTTTATGCCAGCTATAGCCAGACTGGAGGCAGCTCACCCATTATCACTTCACCCAGACTTGTCCGTCCATCCACATGGTGACCGTCAGCACTGGCCAGACGAATCGTCATGTGTCCAGACCAACTAGTCCGAGCTCCCACTGTTGTCCCTAACACACTCCTAATACAATGCTGGTGACTCGTCATTCAGCTTTCCATCAGCAATGGCCAAGTGGAAATCCGATTGGTTGGCCAAGCTATCCCTCGTCAGCAAAGGCCAAACGAAAGGTAACTCAACCAATGTCAACTGGCTCATCCAATCTCAACTGTCCACCTGATGACCGTCAGCAAAGGCCAAACGTGCCACATGTGTCCAGGTCACTTGAATTGAGCTATTAATATTCCTTACACGTGTAATTAGTTTATCGTTTCTTCATATTGTATTACTTTAAAAATCAAAGACTTGTCGTTTTGAGTGTTCTTAAGAGACTGATTTTATTAAAATTTCATTCTTATATCTAACATGATTTCTTACAACTTAATTCCAATAGAATCGTATGTATCGATTCTATTGGTTGATACTTATTTACTTATTTCTAATTGGTTAATATTAATCATAAATACTTGTATTACAGTCATTGGTCTGTCTTGCTCTTTTTATAATTTGTGTTACAGTGGCACACATATGGTCACCAGCTGTAACTAGGGGAAATCATATTGCATGCATACTTACTTGCAATATGATTCCGGAAAACACTTAACATGCTTTATAAACCTCAACCTAAATAGTCAAGCGTATATTAAAACAATTAAATATGCGGTGAAACTGTTTGTCATAAAGAAATGACAAATAGTATGAGTCGAATTTCCAACTCATAAATTATTTTTATATTTGGCACATTGGGAAATGTGATACGAATCGCATTTCAAGTGTTTTGGGTTAGCTTGTCAAGATAATTACCTCACACAGTACGTTGTGTGTGGTCATGGTTTAAATATATTCATATGACAGTACACCCTTACCCTTTAAGAAAAAATTTTT
>NC_051846.1:161624660-161639061 GCF_002237135.1 Teleopsis dalmanni | reverse complement strand
TTTCATACCTTTACCTTTATTATCTTCTAAAAACATAAATTTATTTCAAAATTTATATTTATATATTTATATTTATTTATATTTATATTTTATACTTTTACCTGTATTATTTGTTCAATAATTTAATACTTCAAAGCCTAATATTACTCAAAGAATTATAAAACATTTACCTATATTTCTATTAAAAATTGTTTTATTTTCTATAATCACCTTAATATTTATTAAAATTTAATAATCCAACGCCTAATATTACTCCAGAAATATTTAATAATTCTAAGCTTAATATTACCCACAAAAAACCATTTCAAAGAAACCTTACCTAACAGTCAGTGTTACAATCCTTTAAAACATGTGTACAACAAACATGTTTTACATACAAAACTTATTGCAATATCTACCATTCTATTTTTTATATGCATAATAAATCATGTTGCAATATCTACTATTCTGTTTTTATATACATATTAAATACCATTCATACACATAACAATCATCCATCTCTGAACAAGAAAGTTGACTTGAGTACAATATATTGTTGCATCACCACAAGTTCAAAACACAATCCAGCAATCTAAATACTTCTTATATAACCTATATTATCTATAAGCTATTATTATATATCTAAATTTCTAACATATCTTACATACAAAATGTGGGACATTATCTATATATATATAATATTTCTCATATCACAGCACACAGTAACACTTCTAATACGACAAGAATGGATGCTGCGTTAGCGGAACTAAATGACCCACGAGAGTGTACGTGGTTATCGGCATATACCGATGGGGTTGAGCACGCACTAGGTACGCGTAATATACTACCTACCGCACATCCTACAGTCCCTCTACCATCCATTATCACTCCCGCAACAAATCTAGCACCTTATCTAGCTCATACTTCTGAGCTATCCCTTCCTCAGGTTCTGACAACTATCCCGCAAAAATATATCCCTGATATATTATATCCTCATCCCATCCCTGGTGGATTCATGAATCTGACCAGTATGCAAATTCCTAAGGAGGTAGAAATCCTCTTGAGCTTCGGTCCGAAATACTGTCCTGTATCCCCTCCCACTTTAACCAATTACCTCTCCTACATCCACAATTACCATGAAGCACACCTAGATGCCTGTCTCGATCTTAACATACTATGCCGGAACGAGATGGATGAGCACATATACAAATTCTTAGAAGTAATGGTCAATCATAGGCAACCCACTCACCATCATAAGATGTTGCAACATCTCTACCAGACAACTTACAACTTCCTTCAACTACATCGCAACGTAGTAACGGTTCAGGCAGACAAGAGTAAATCAACAATTCTTATGTATAGAGACGAATACATAACTAAGGTGGACGACTGGTTAAAAAATTATACAAAAGAGGGCTATTGCCTCCAACCAACCGAGGATATTGGTATTCTGGTGCGTAAGTGCGGCGCTCAGTACCGGTTGCTTTATCGCGCATTGTGCAGGATTTATAAAGGGAATGGAAGACCCTATCCTCACAAAATCCATCAAGTTATACAGGAGTATAATACAAAAAATCCATCTCTACCTTATCTATACGGAACTCTTAAGATTCACAAACCAGGTCAACCTATACGCCCTATATGTAGCCCTATACATTGGTATACGTATCCTATACATAAGTTATGTCAACATATCTTGGAGTCTGCAACTAAAGGTCGCCTTTCACCACATAATTTAAATGATATCAATACTCTGTCGGATCATCTATTGCAGTTAAAACAACATCATGGACATGTATTGGTCACCATGGATATTAGGGATATGTACCCGCACACTCAGGTGACATCATTATGGGCTTTGTTACACGATGTAATGAAAGAACACTGGTTTCAAGAATCTTGCCCAATAAACGTAGAACTGTTTCAAAAACTATTGAATTATATATTACATCATGGCAATTATTTCATTCATAATGGCCAGGTCTATCAGCAGGTTGAAGGGTTACCACAAGGTGGTGGTACATCACGTATACTAGCAACTTTATACCTCGATACACAGATAGCCTTAAATTATAATGCGCTCTTTTTATCTCATCGTGTATGTGCCTGGTTTTTCATTTACATTTTGTATTTTATATAATTTTGTTTTATATTTTGGAAATTTATATTTCATATTTATATTTTATATTTATATTTAATTTTAATATTTATTTTTAATATTTAATTTTTAATTTTTAATTTAATTTTTAATTTTATTTTAATTTTTGTAATTCAAATGTCAGGAACTTATATTATTAATATATAAGGTATACATTATGTTCGTACTTGAGATTTTACACATCATTTATAACTAATTTTATAATTTTCGATAGTTATTAAATACAGATTTATGTATATTTAGTTTAGATTTCTTCACAACAGTGATTAGGGACTTGTCATTTGCGCATGCATTTTACCTTTAATATTTATGTATAATTTTATTATAGACCTGATATTACAGCATAACTTAAGTCAAGTATATTTTTGAAAAGTTTTGATATAAGGGGATATTGTTGTTTTAAAAAATCCATCAACAGTTAGTGTTTTTAAAAATAAGGCTAAGTATAATAAAACAGAGCTCAGCTCACCCCCCCAGAAACAGTCTCTGGCTGTTTGACTGAAGACATTTTTCAAGGCGGTCTTTTATACAAAGAAAGTCTTTAATTATGTAAGGGTAACAATGATAGTACCCAATTAAACAAAATTTGATAAATCATCTATGTTAACGTTAGATTTTGTTAAAGATTACAATCGTCTCCCTCACGAAGTTGTGCCTTTCTTCATTTTAATATTTGAAAGTGAAAATAGTAATATTAATATTTTAAAGATTAAATATTAATATAAAATTTGTAAATTCATTCAAGTAATTGAAAGTGGAAAATAGAAAATCTGAAATAGAAATTAATATTAAAATTTGTAAATTCATTTAAATAATTGAAAGTGGAAAATAGAAAAATCTGAGATAGAAATTAATATTTGTAAATTCATTCAAATAATCGAAAGTGGAAAATAGAAAAATCTGAAATAGAAATTAATATTGAAATATAAAATATGTAAATTTATTGAAATAATTGAAAGTGAAAAAATAATAGAACAATTTTAACCAGAAATTAAACATTTTAAACATAAATATTAAATTGATGTATTAAAGTATAAAGTTGAAATTGAATGTTTGAAAAATATATTAATTTAAAAATATTAAAATTATAAATACTGAATTTTAAAATTAATAAATTGAAACTACTGAAACTGAATTAACTTGTTTCATTTTATTCACTTAATGCGTGCAAACACTTAACTGGCGACGAGGATGAAAGCAAAAATTTAAGAAAATTTTTGCAATAAATAAATAAAATAATAAAAACTAATAACTGTTAACTCGTAAGCAAAACTGGCGACGAGTATAAAACGCAAAAATTTAGAAATATTTTGCTTGAAATAATAACAGAAAAATTAAAGATAATTTTTCTTAAAAAAAACAGAGAAAGGCATCAACCAGTTTAGAACATATCTTTATGGTAGAAAATTCATCGTGGTAACAGACCACAGACCACTAGTTTCATTATTTACACATGAAAATCCGTCATCCAAAATGACAAGAATCAGAGTAGATTTATCTGATTATGATTTTGAAATTATTTACAAACAAGGCAAAATAAATACAAACGCAGATGCACTGTCACGCATCAAAATAGATAGCGATACACTGAGAGCAATGATACCTACTACAGAAAATGACGTAGGAAATATAAAAATTAACATATTAACAAGGAGCAAGGCCGCAAAATTAAATAAGAATGAAGAAATTAAGCATGCATGTAAAAATAATGAAAATAAAGAAGCGCAAATATATAAGAAAAATGAATACAATGAATTATCCGCGGAACGCATTAGAGATACATCTCCAAAGAAGTCTGATCAACTTCACATATGGAAATGCACATCCTTCAATGACGTTAAAAATTTAAAGAAATTAAAATTTAAAATTGATAAAGAAAGTAGTACTACAATTGAAATAATTAATAATGAAGTGCAAGTTACATGTAGCGATGACCCTTTGAAACTAGATTCAATGTTGGAGAAACTACATAGTACTATGCACAATTCACAGATAAAGGAGCTAGCCCTTTGTGAACAAGAATATATATTTAAAAATATTAATATGAATGCATTCAAGAATAAATATAATGAGCTCAAAGAAAATGAAAGCGCGCCAATAAAAATTTTAATACATAAAGCTCCAAAAGAAATAAATAGTGCGATACTTAAATACAAATTAATAGATGAATTCCATACTTCCAACATATCAGGTCATTTAGGTGTTAGGAAAACAATTTTAAAATTAAAACAAAGATATATATGGAAAAATATGCGGCAAATGGTTAAAGAATTTATCAACAATTGCACAAAATGCGCACAGAATAAAACAATAAAACATATTAAAGAACCGCTTATAGTGACAGATACACCAACTTCAACATTCAGTACAGTCTCAATCGACACAGTAGGCCCACTTCGTATCTCAAACGGCTACAGATACATATTAACGATGCAATGCGATTTATCAAAATTCGTTATAGCACATCCAATCGAAACTAAAGATGCAAAAACCATTGCAACTACGCTAGTTGAACAACTCATTCTTAAATATGGTTTCATACAAACATTAAGATCTGACAGAGGGACAGAATTTATTAATGAACTAATGCACAATGTATGCACATTACTAAATACAAAGCAAATATTTTCAACTCCGTATCATCATCAAACAATTGGGTCACTAGAACGAAACCACAGAAAACTAAACGAATATTTACTTACTTTTGCTGACGATTACGAATGGCACAAATGGATACCATATTACACATTCGCATACAACACAACACCTCACATAGACACTGGTTATTCACCTTATGAGCTGGTATATGGTAAATTACCATCGCTACCAAGCGACAATATAAACAAAGTAAACAAATGCTATGACACTGAAAATTATGCAAACGAATTGCATATTCGCCTAAAAAATTCAATTTCAAAGGCCAAAAAATTAATAAATACAGTAAAAATAAAAAGAAAACAAGAATATGATAAAAATATAAACAAATCTAATTTTGAAATTGGAGATATGGTGTATGTAAAAAATGAAAATAAACTAAAACACCAGAGTCCATATCACGGACCATACAAAATTATAAACACAAATGGAATAAATTCCATTATTAAGATAAGAAACAATTGTAAAGAATTTCATAATAACCAATTAAAAAAATACTTAGGAATATGTCTATAATGTAAACAAAAATATATTTTAAATTAATCATATGTAAAAAATTATTATTTTAGATATTAAATAACATTTCAATACAACATACATAAATAAGTATAACTATGTTACGAATAAGATACATTAGACAAACCAAAATATAAAATATACTAAACTATATATATATATATAAGATAAAAATATAAGTAAAGAAAACATGTAAAGCGATTCCACGACTTCACCATAAACAAAAAAAATTATTCCGTTCATTTTTCACGTAATAAGTTTTTCTCAAGGGCAAGGGTGTAGTGGACCTACCTCACTTACTTCTTAGCCACTTAACATTACTCATAAATAATAATAATAAGCAGATTTATGAATTGGTTGCACTTCATGCATACCGTACAAGAAGCATAAGCAAAGCGACGTAAACAAAAGAGTTTCGTATTACCAACGAAAGTATTGCCACACGCTGTTCCAATTGCTGAACACATGTTACAATATTTTCAATAGTAATATTTCCTATATTGCAAAAGACATGTGCAAGCAATATTGTCAATGCACTCTAATAATAACTTTGACGTTTGACCTAAATGAGCAAACAGTGTAGTCGCTATGCAATGCATTCTGCAAGGTCAGCAATCACTTTGATTGGCTGCGGTTATACTTTTCCAGGTTTTGTCTGGAATAAAGAGGCGGAGTCATGAGATCGCTATAATCTAGAAAAATGTATAAATACCCAAACTATTGTTCAATAAAAGAAGAATATACTTATGACTGCAGAAATATATGCGTTGTTGAATTTATTCTCACTCCTTCTGGCCAAGTAACACTGGCCTAGGTACCAGCGGTAACAAGCCGCTTGATAACTTGTTCTTGATTGCATCAGTAGGTTTTTGATGCATGCTCGTATCAGGCAGGGATAATTACACGCACTTACAAGACAAGTATTACGTCTCATTTTACCTGACAATCCTGTCTACATCTGAACGGGTTAACACATTACATGGTGATCCAGCCATTACATTGATTGAATATTGCCCATACATCCATTTATACATTACATGGCGATCCTGCCATTCATTACACTAGTTCCATTACAAAGAAGTTACATTACATGGTGATCCAGCCATTACAATGTAAATAAATTATATTTGTAAAATATTATGTACGTCTAATTTGGATTAACCAATTAGACGTAAGTAAATTTAAATATCAACCAATAGAATCGATACATAAGATTCTATTGGAAATTAGTTGTAAGAAATTATGTTAGAGATAAGAATAAAAATTTAATAAAGTTAGTTTCTTAAGAATACTCTACACGACATGTCTTTCATTTTTATAAAGTCAAACAATTACATTATAAAGTAAAACTATTACATTTTTATAAAGTGAAACAATTACATTATAAGATAAACAATTACAATAACAAGCGGCTGGAGAGCTTAGATAATACTCTAAACTATCTGATAACATTACATGGCAATCCTGCCATATACTTATAACATAAATATTACATGACGATCCTGCATGTAATATAATAAATATATTATAATAGAAGTAAAAATAATAAAAAAAACAAATAGATTCCTGCATCTGACGAAACTGAAAATTTTCTGATTCCTGCACCTGACGGACCAGATGAATTTCTAAAGTGACCAAATATCTAAAGTTTAATAATATGCTCCCAGTTCTTGACCAACCAGACGAAACACCCGAACTACCAGTATCCAGTTTTCTACCACTAGGAAATTTGGAGCGTGGACATCTAAAAGGTTTTGAAGAACTTCATGAAACAGTCAATTACGTAGAATACTTCAAGGAGCAACAAGAAAGATTGATAATAGCCGAACAACTCGTGAAATTACAAAACATAAAAAGAAATATCAGAATCGTGTACGAATCTTGTTTATAAATGTCTCAAGAACAATTCGATGAACTATTCAACAGAGCAGTCCTAACACTGCAAGAGGCAATACAAGCAAATCCGAGTGCTGGCCCTCGTCCAATAACTTTAGAAGAATATAAAAGGCGTCATCCAGTAGGAAGAACCAAGGAGATAATATTAGAAGCACCCAAAAAGAAAAACAAAAGAGGTGGCAAGAAGCGAAAAGCTTCAAAGGAAATAGGTAATCTAAAACGAGTAATAAGAATTGCTGAAGGGAATGCTAAAGAAGATCTGATAGCGCAACTTAAAAATAGAAAGAAACAATGGGTGGAACCCAATCAAAAGAGGAAATTGTGAACAACAAAGTAGCAGCAACAGCATTAACAAATAATGATACTAATAATTATATATTATATTTAAATTTTATATTTTTATGTATACTAATAATAATAAAAATTAATTCCCATTTCAAAAAATACATAAAAAAACAAGCAGCTAGAAATGCCAATGTTTAAGTATTAAAATTAAATAAAAAATTATAAAAAAAAAAAGAATATTTTTTCTCAATCTTTGTTAAATAATATAAAAAAAAAATAATAATAATGTATTATAGATCAGTAGCTCGTTTATGTAAATCGTTCGAGCTACACCATCGTTATGGTGTGATGAGAGAAACTGATGAAAATCGAACGTTTTTTGAAAAAATGGAACGAAAATGAATCAATTTTAAAAGGTTGTTTAGTGTTTGCGGTAAGATATTCAAAATTATTTGAAAATCATGAATAAATAAATGTTGCCTCTTTTTCAGAATTAAAAATGGATTATCTTACTGTTTTAACTGCAGTGGTACATGACCGCAGAAATATGCTTCGCATTCATCGAAGGCATTTACGTGATTCAACTGACCCATTTCATTTGCCAGAAGCGCGTTTTGTCGAGCTATTTCGCTTTAATAAGGAAGTGACTCTACGCCTTTTAGAAGAAATATGTCCATTTATGAGGATTGGGGTTAAAAACACCTACATACCGAAGCATATAAGGCTAACTGCTGCGCTGCATTTTTATGCAACAGGGTCGTTTTTGCGCGACATAGGACAGGACTTTGTATGCCCAATGAGCAAGTCAACATTATGCTTGGTTATAAAAGAAGTGACTTTTATTATTCAGGATAAATTAATGCAGAAGTACATAAGATTTCCCACTTCTGCAGATGAACAAAATACTGTTAAACAAAGGTAACAAATTTGTTTTATTGATGCATTTTAATAATTGATTGTGTCTCACAGATTTTTCAATGCGACAGGCTTTCCAGCGGTAATAGGTGCTGTTGATTGCACGCACATTAAAATAAAAAAACCGCATATAGGAGTGGAGCATTGCTACAGAAATAGAAAAGGTTATCAGGAAAATATTTGTAAATCATTGTAAAGCATTGTAAAACATTTTTGTATAAATAGATTGGAAAATTGTAATAAAATTCAGATTTTAAACTGAGCTCTAGCAGCTTACATTAAATCTCGCTTTTAAAATTATTTTTGTCTCGGCATTCTTGGATGCCTAATAATGTGCAGATTTCTTCCTGCTAATTAAAAAGAAGAAAAATTATAAACTTGAAATAAATCTGATAAATATTTAATATATATAAAAATAATTAAATTTGTATATGAAAACAAATTTTAATTATTACATGGCGATCCTGACCACTCGAATCTAATCGAAGTCAAAGCCTAAAATACCAAAGGGAAGATTAGGAGTTAAATTCTCAACATTTAATTTTGCAATTTAAATTTTCTTAAATAAATCAATTTTGTATGTCTCTACGTAAAGAATCCAGAAATATCTCCCAAATCTGGGAAACATTCCTAAATATATTCGATGACATTGAGGAATACATCCCTCAAAGGATAGACGGTTTACCTGTTGAGGCTCCGAAGTATGTTCCAGTAGACAAAGCAGCCGGACCTAAACCATTGACAATCAAACAGTATAAAGCGAGGCAGCAGAAGCCACGAGTAACTCCAGTACCGAAGACACCAATAAAACCAAAAAGAAAAAGGGGCGGAAAGCAGTACAATAAAAGAAAACAAATAGCAGTCCTTTATAGAGAATTGAATCTTGCCACATCTTCAGAAGACCAACTGTCAATAAAAAGAAAAATAAGAGAGACAAGGAATGGGCAGTCAACCCACCAAGGAAGAGGTGATAAACAACACCAACAACAACAACAATAACAACAGTAATAACAGCATCAACGAGTTAGCTGATTCTAAAACAATTTTGTATTTTATATGTATTTTATTGTTGTATTTAGTATTATCCAAAGTAAACAATCATTATAAAAAATATGTCAAAAGACATGTTATTTTAAGCAATAACATGGTTTAAATTTGCTTAATAAAAAAAAAAAAAATATATATATGTTTTTAAAAAAAAAATTTTTTTTTATAAATATGAATAACTTTAATTGTTTTGTTTGTGGTAAAAGTTACCAAACAAGTAGAAAATTAAGCAGACATTTAGATAGAAAACACATTAAATTAATTAATTATGTAAATCGATTAATTAAAAATCTTCAAGAATAAGTAATTTTATTTAATGTACACTAAAGCTAATATATGAATTTCAACCATAATAATTATAAGTCTAATTATATTGTATTTAATAATAAGACTAGAAGGTCATAAAAATAAGAGAATGTACTTCAAAAATTTTTACTTTATGAACTATAAATAAATATATATATGGAATTCACTGAAGCTAAACAAATATTAGAAAAGCTTAAGAAAAACCCCAATAGGTTATATTCTAGGGAATTTATAGAAAAAACAAAGGAAGAATTAGAAAATATCTGGTTAAAATATTTACCTCTAATAAAAGAGTCTGACTTAGAAGCGTACAAACAAGCATTCAACAACTTAAAAAATAATATTGAAAAATATCTCAAACAAAAAGCAGACATGGCTAGTTTTGATATTTCGACAGCTTCAAAAATAATACCCCAATTCAGTGGTGAACAACAATCACTATCTACTTTTCTTGGCATGATAGAATTTTATCATGACACCCTTAAAGAAGGAGTCGATAGAGAATCCTTGATTAAATTTGTCTTAGCAACCCGAATAACTGAGAAAGTTAAAAACAGAATTTTAACTGTTGTAAACCCATCTACACTTATAGCGTTGAAACAAATATTACATGACGCATATAAACCAAAGAAAAATACAGCACATATTCAAGGTGAACTTTCAAGATTATACCAAGGTAATATGAGCATAAACTCATATGCTTCCAAAATAGAATCCCTGATAGCAACTCTAAATGATATACAGATAACTGAACGAGGAGAACAGAGCAGAGCGCTTATATTATCCATAAATGATGAAACTGGATTGAACACTTTTAAAAATGGCTTATCAGAACCATTTAGATTCGTGGTAATTGCAGCTCAACCAACAAAATTAATTGACGCAGTTAAATTAGCATCAAGCATCGATAATCCACAACAACACAGTATGATGCACTACCGTTCACATAATCAAAACACAAGATGGCAAAATAATCAACGGTCTAACCAGAATAGAAACAATTATAGAAGCAACCAGAACAGGAATCAAAGAAATGGAAATAATCAACAAACCAGTTCATTTAGAACTAGTCAACCCCAAAATAACAATCACCAACAATTTGGACAACAACGATCGAATAATTACCAGCGATCGAATAATTACCAACGATTTAATAACCACCAATGGTCAAATAATGGCAGACAATAGAATAATAGAGGAACAGACACAAGAAATAATAGGATACGTGTCATGAACAGGGAACAGGGAAACGGGTACAACCCCGGTACCAACAGAGAAACTATAGAATAGGCTACGCGGGGATAAAAAATGATAATGGAGAATCAATACCCAATTATATTATACTACAGACTTTAAATAAAAAATTAAAATTCTTGTTAGATACTGGCGCAGATGTGTCAATATGTAAAAAATATTGTACAAATGACGAAGACATTGCAGGGGAACAATTATGTAAACTCACGGTAATAACTGACAGTCCAATCACAACATTAGGTACTACAAATTTAAATTTCAAAATATTGAACGATTACTTAAAGCATAAATTTCAAGTAGTAGATGACGAATTTCCAATTCCTACTGATGGTATTTTAGGACGTAAGTTTTTCAATAAATGTTTTTCAAAAATTGATTACGAAACTTATACTTTTTCAATAAACACGAATAAAACCGAATACATTTTACCGATATTAAACAAAATCTTTAGAATCACAATACCACCTAGATCAGAGATAATTCATTCGATTAAAATAGAAATTCCAGAAGATAGTATTATTTGTAATAAAGAAATAATAAAAGATGTATTTATCGCAAATACAATAATTCCACAACATGGAATAAAACATATAAGAATCTTAAATATCTCTAATAAAGAAAAAAGTATTGAAAAATTTTCAAAATCGGATTTAGAAATAATACCTTTAAGACATTTCAATATAATCTCAAACAATAGACTCAAACATTCCAATGAACGTTGGAATAAACTCAAAAACTTACTTAAATTTGTAACGACACTTTTGGTGACGTTCAAAAATTTTTAGTTTTTGCTGGGGTATCCTCAGCCGTCGTCCAGAGTCGTGACAATATATTTATAATTTTGCCGAGACGTTGGTTTTAGAAGAAAACAGAACGTGATTTATATGTATAAATTATATATATAACTTTATTATTTCATAAACTTATGATTAACAAAGTTTAATTAAAATTCATTGGAAACATTTCTAATAATAAATAAAAAAAAATTATGTTGATGCCAAAATTTCCCACTTCTCCATATACTACTTGTTAAAAGAATCTTAGCAAAACCCGTGTGACTTCTTAAGCCCCTCTTCTGTTATAAAAAAAAATAAACAAAACGTTTCCTCCGTGCTGTAAAAAACTATTTGACCGAATAAGCCAGGTTAAAAAAATATACATATAAGACAGGAAAGGAATTTTACACTACGTTTGACTCAAAGAACCAGATTTGTGGCACAATGTGCCAGATGACCAATAGGCCAGTGTACTTGTTTCAGGAAAAGTAAAATTTCAAGTTTGGTAAAATTTACCAGAAGGCCCAATGAGCCAGAGTACTTGCTCTTTCACTTGTCGCAAACCAAGTCCCTACTATACGAAATGCGCCTCCTTTTATATTGAGTATACCGAAGCTTTTTGGTGTAGCGTACCGGTATTCTTTGCTGTACTTGACTTCGCCGTGAAGTTGAACTTTGTGTTCTACTGTTTTCTCACTTCTTCTGCTTCGCCGTGATTTTTAGTACTTTTACTACGCGCCGTGTTTCTTTCGTGTGTGTTTTGTTTTCCTTTAACTTATATTATATTATTAAAAAAATAAAGTGTATTAATACTGCAAAACAAGGTATTAAATATGCATATATATTTTGTGAATTTAATATTATCTAAATGTGAACAGAAAAGAAATATTAAAAGAAATAAAATTGATGTTGGCGTGCTTAGTTTTGTTTTGTTGTGTTTTGTTTACGCATATAAAAATAAAATTGGACAACCAAAAATGTTAAACTGTTTTGTGTTTTTTTTGTTTACGCAGATAAACTAAAATTGAACAACCACGAGTGTTAAATTGTTTTGTGTTTTGTTTTATTTATATATAATTGTAAAAAATAGACATTTGTTAAAATTTAAACATGTTTCGCCAATAATTGTTCATTGTTGTTGCGTTTATAAGTGTTCCATTCATAAAAGTTTTAACCAAAAATTAATTTCTTTTCGTATATTTTTAGAATTTGCACATTGCATGTAGCGATGCCCGCGGCACATTGGCATCGAGGATCACAGGTAATGTCCATGATATTTCAAACAAATATTTTAATTCAATTTTATATTTTCCAGTTAAGTCGCCTTCAGTTATTTTCAAGTGAGTTGTTAGATATATTATGTGTAGTGGTGGCGGTTATTTAACACACAGACTGTGTTTTTCTCTGCTTCTTGTTTTATGTAGCACAGAAATTTACTTTGTAAATTTGTGTCGTTACATTTCCCTCCTTCTTCAGAACAGAAATTAAACTAAAACTTTATTTTAATGACACGTTGATGACCCCTCGTCGGCAAATTTGCACTTGATACTTCTGATTTTCCATTTATCCCTTATTTTCCATATGATACATGCTAATACTTGTGTTACTAATATTCCTTTTAGAACGAGGCTCGATTTCTCTTTCTAATCTTTGGACACTTGAAAATCTTGAAATACTCATCTTGGTTGCTGACATGATGACGGTCATCCTTTCGTTTAAATGTACCTAGACGTTGTACGAAAATCTCTGGCTTGTTTCCTTTTGTGCTTGGTTGAATGACGTTCAATTCCTCTTGTGGTGACCATGGTTCTTGTTGACTGTCATGCTTGACTGTACCCTTTGCTTGAGTTCCTTGGCTTGGTAGTTCCGTGTTAAGTTTACTATCTGAAACATTGATAACTAATGGACCTAATGAATTCGTAAGTTGTACATGACGATTATCCGATACTGGCTGTATTATAGTAGAATTCCTCTGTAGCGATGTAGTTGATGACGAAGATGATGGTTGACCAGATTGGTGATTATCTCTTGGTGGTGCTCCTCGTGGTGACTGTGGCTGATTAACCGAAGATGGCGGCTGCGGCTCAAGTTCTTTTGGTTGTAACGATGATTTGAAATTACCGTGCGAATGACTCTGTGACGTTTGCGATGATGATTTAAAATTACCTTGGGAATGCCCCTGTGGCCTTTGCGATGATGATTTAAAATTACCTTGTGAATGACCCTGTGACGTTTGCGATGATGATTTAAAATTACCTTGTGAATGCCCCTGTGGCCTTTGCGATGATGATTTAAAATTACCTTGTGAATGCCCCTGTGGTGTTTGCGATGATGATTTAAAATTACCTTGTGAATGCCCCTGTGGCTTTTGCGATGATGATTTAGAATTTCCTTGTGAATGCCCCTGTGGCCTTTGCGATGATGATTTACAATTACCTTGTGAATGCCCCTGTGGCGTTTGCGATGATGATTTAGAATTTCCTTGTGAATGCCCCTGTGGCCTTTGCGATGATGATTTAGAATTTCCTTGTGAATGCCCCTGTGGCTTTTGCGATGATGATTCTGAACTTGTAGAAGTTGGTAGTACTGGATGATTGACATGTGATGACTCCGG
>NC_051846.1:161616858-161624560 GCF_002237135.1 Teleopsis dalmanni | reverse complement strand
TCAGAAGGAGCATATTTTGAAGGAGATAAAATAAATTTGGAATAAAATTTCAATTTGTGTGTTTTATTTACAAAATTACTCCATAATTTTGGATTTTTTAAAGAAAATACATATCTTGTTTTTTGTTTATAAAATTCTATAACACATTTATGAGTAGATTATTGTTGTGATATATATTTTCAATACATTGGATTTGTTTTTTTAAAAATATAAAAATTTCCAAATAAAATTGATTGAGTATAAATTATATCTAAACTCTATCAATTACTTATATTTAAATATAAAAAAAAAATTTTTAAATTTGTGTACATTCCAATTTTAGTAATAGTTCCATTAAATATGTTATGATGGGTTTTTATGACTGCCAAGTGCAATAATATTATTTCCATAATATTAATTCATATTTTCTTATTTATTATTTCTCAGAAATAATATCGTAAAAGTAACTTTACTTTAAGGAGTATGAGGATTTCTTACGCGGCACCAACAAAGGAATTGCATTAAAAATGTTCAAGCGACGACATCCTTGGTTGCTCGTTCCGCCAACGTAGCAACTAAAATGCAATAAAAAATCGCATATATTTTCCCAGAAGAAGCAATGCCTTCTTATTTTTCTTCACTTCTTCTGTTTGTATTTTCATTTCACTTTATTTTTTATTGGGTTGTTTATATTTTCTTCCTGTTTTTCTCAAGAATTCACCAAAACATCCCGTTAAACCGAAGTTGAAACGTCAAGAAAGATACTCTATGTGTGAATTAAAATGAAGTTGAAATATTGCAAAAAAGTAAAATTTAAACTCAAATATTTGAAAGTAAAAAGTAATTTTAATATAAATAAAAATTTGCATATTTTTATTTGGAATAATAATAAAAATGAGAAGCAAAAGCAAAGTGAAAATGAGAACGAAAAATGCAAACAAAAATAAAACAAAATATTCACATGAGAATATGTTGGATATCCTGCAGGATATTAAGTCAAGTTATGATTTCCAAAACATCAGCACTGCTGCCATATCGTTTTTCGTCTGCAAATTAACTGCACCAGACTTGTCAGTGTTAGTCTAAAGAAAACGCTCAGGGATACGTTTATACTCTGAATAAGATTTTCTACACATAAGACTTTAAGCAGCATTTTTCAGTTAAGGTGCGATTATTTTTTATCTCTCAATTTTTAATGCAGCATAAAATGCGCTCAGGTGTGAAAGGATTTATGCAATGAAAAACCAGGATGAGAAAAACTTCAACTTATGTGAAAGCAACACAAACAAAACCAACCGAAATGTTGCGAACTAAAAAGGAAACAGGAAATAATCTTACTTAGAGACTGACGAATGTATGTGAATGTAACTAACTAAAGTGCAGTACGTTTCACGCCACTGGAATATTGAAATTTCCTTCATCCATATTCACAGACACTTGCAGTCACAGTTTTTTCCACATCCTGTCAGCACCAGAAGCCGCTTCTGCCTTAACGTTATGCACTAAATCGATTATGTAAATTCCTATCCCATCGAATTTTTAAAGCTGCAACTGCCAATTTAACTGACGTTTATGAGTAAAACAATCCAGCACAAAATTGAATAAATATTCCGTGGCATGGAAGAGAACAAACAGTTCCCAAAATGTGTGTGAAATCACTAATCGTATGTCTTCAGTGAGGAATTTAAATTTTAAATTGAAACAGCAAAGATCATATGCAGCTTTCAGCAGCTGTGCGAACAAATTGTTCCAATAAATTAATCACTTATGCAGCCAGTTATCGCATCCAATGTCGGTATAAGCACTTATCCTACTCTCATCCTGAATTACATTTAGCATTTGAATATGCATACGGCTCCAGCCAATTTACAACACCAGGCGGACTTTACGTTGTAAGCGCCAAAATTGCTAACAGCGCGGAGCTCAACGACTGAATCAATTTGCTGGCATGTTAAACCGCAACATGCCTCCTTTCAACGGAAAGCCTGCCGCTTCCATGTAGGAGTGGCGACGAGATATTCACGCAACATTATGCAAATTTAGCTGAAATATTTCATAAACTGTTTCATATGTCAGCTTATGTCTGCCGATATAAAAACAAATATTCTGAATATCTTTTGGCACACATACATCTTGTTACAGATAAGACAAAATATTCCCCGTGCACTAAAATTAAAAATGTGTAAATTTTAAGTACGAGTACAGTATCATAATTTTGATTAATCTATTCAAATAATGTCACAGACACCGTCCAAGTCACAGTCTGTCTCCCAAAAAGATAATGCGCACTTAGGCCTCTTAAGTGGGGTCATAGGAAAACTAAGTTTATAAGAGCATTTGATATCTACTTCGGGCATAGTCTTTTTGTTAACACTAGTAGTATTGCAATATTAGTATTTACTTTTGTCGTAGAGGTAAACCGTGCCTACAGTGGAATGGTCAAGGACCACTAATCGGACTCGATGTACAAGACTGTACAAGGCACATATGCAGTCGATGGTCCTGTAGAGACATGCTGCGTCAGGCCAAAAGCTGGTAACAGTTTGTTATGGCTAAATAATTAAGTAAATAGTATCACAAAGATATCAAGAAAGGAGGTGTATGCCAGAGAACTGCAATAATTATTTAGCACTTAACTTATATTTAATTATTAGCTATATCCTACTCTAAATTTCTTTCTCTTTGGCACAAAGAAAATATCTGCCAAATGTGTCAGTTTTAGTTCTGCTAAACATCTTCTACTGTCATTTCTTTTAACACCAGAGCCCTTACCATATATTTATTTCATCTTGGCCGTATTATATCACGAATCCAGTCACACTTTGTTTTTATAATATTAATGTTTGTCATCATGTTTTCAGTCCATTATTGGTTGAGTCCAACGCTAACTTATCATTAGTTTGTTATCGATCAAAGTATCCCAAGGTATTTTCGAAAGCCTCTATTTGCAGTTTTTATTCTAGTGTATCTCCATATCTTGTTATAAAACTATTTAAATATTTCAATAATTCTTAACTCACAAATTAATAAATGTTTTTTTTTAATTTTAAACATAATTTCTGCTTCGAATCGGTTATTCTATCTAAAACGTCATATTTACCATCTACATAATAGCCTTAGATATATCTATAGCTCAACAAAAAATGGGAGGAATAGTGTCCCGTTTGATTAAACGGTTTAGCTTTTACAATGGATGGTACATTTACGGTACCAACCAAAAGATGAGCTCATCATAAAAAAATGAAGCAGTAACCTTAGTTGCACTAGCGAGAGGAAAAAAAAAGATGGATTGGTAAGGCAAAATACGACTTTGAATAAGTAGTGTTCGTACCTGCAGCCAAATAGACATTGATCAAAATATCTGGAAACAAATATTAATGGGGTAAATCATTGCTATATTTACTATTATTAGTTCCTTGCTAGTTCATATAAAAATATAGAATAGTCGTGATAGTCCAGAGATGTGATGCATTCTTGACATAATGTAGCCACTTAATAGCAATGCAAAAACATAATGATTTTCGGGTTATATTAGATGATAAGTTTAAGTGTTCCAACCAGTAAGTGATGATCATATCAAATCTTTGTGCTCATACATTGCATATCGTGTTGCTTTACATTTCACTAACGTATACGCGGTCAATCTGATATGGCAATTAAATTTGTTTAAACTACGATTAATTGATTCTTGAGTAAACAATTCAGTTTCTATTTACAGTTCTATTCAAAATCATTATTTCTAAACCGTTGAAACCATCTTTTGCATGTTGCTTCTGATAGAGCATGATCACCATATGCCTCGACAAGCATTCGATGCGACTCTGCACCACTTTTCTTCAAATGAAAACAAAAAATTAATGCTTTCCGCAAATCATCACTTTCTGGTACAAAATTCGACATTTTTAACACGATGAAAAAATATGATGTTGTCTGTTCAATGACTTGATATATACTAAATATATTTCACACATGTCATAGCAAACAAACAAAAAAAAATGGCTCGTTCACAACAAATGTTTCCTGTCGGAACATTTGTATCTTTACGGTCACTTCATACCGATACACCTAATATATACCGTTTCCTTTTTAATACATACCTTATACACCACTCTGCTCATAATATACTCAACTTTTGAGTTATCTGATCAAGCTTTTACGCTAGTGAACAGTGATATAGACATTTGAGAAAGGAAGATCGCAGTAATAAATAAAAAAAATAATAAACTTATTTAAATTAGTACAAATAAATAATTAAATATATTTTTCTCGATAACTATGGGTGTAATTCGATTTACTGTCTGTTTAATGGTATATTTGATTCTGACAAATAGTTTTAACTTCAAAAAATAAATACTTATATATTATTATAAAGTTATGTATTTATTTTCATACTTTAAAAAATTTAAATATTCAAATTTTAAAATCATAATTCGTTTAATATGACAATTTCACGTTCATCAATTACAAATGAATATTAAAATTATCATGCTAACAAAATCATATATATGTTTATTTATAAAATTTTATAATTAATTAATGTTTACAAATATATTTTTAAAAAAATATCTGTTAGCAAATTAAGTGAAAATTTTTTCATAATTAAAAATAGTAATAAAATATTGCTTAAAGCAATTATTTTCAGCAATTAAAATTAAATTAATAACGTGAAGTGCCATATTTTAAAGATTAAAATGCCTAAAAGTTAATTTTTTCGAATTTTTGTATATATGAAAATGTATTTTTACTTATTATCGATAACCAAGGGCTTCGCTTGTTCCCAAGTGAATTCTTCACGTCCAAAATGACCATAAGTGCTTGTTCGCTGATATATTGGTTGTCTCAAATTTAAATCTTTTACAATCATACCAGGACGTAAATCAAAATTCTTTTTTATAATATTAAGTAATTCCAATTCAGTTTTATGCGATGAACCATAATCAAATACAGCAATCGATAATGGTTCAGCCAAACCAATTGCATATGATAGTTGAACTAAGCATCGTTTGCATAAACCAGATTTAACCAAAGACTTAGCTACCCAACGCGCAGCATAAGCAGCCGATCTATCTACTTTTGTGAAATCTTTACCCGAAAAAGCTCCTCCACCATGTGCGCCCCAACCACCATAGGTGTCTACAATTATTTTACGTCCAGTGAGACCAGCATCACCCATCGGGCCGCCAATAACAAATTTACCGCATGGATTAATATGTATTATTGTATTAGCATCAAAGTACATAGGTGGTATTACATGTTTAATCACCTTTTCGAGAACCTGTGCACGTAAGTCATCTAAAGATATATGCTCAGAATGTTGGACCGATACAACGACAGCCTGCACACGTAATGGTATGGCAGCACCATTACGAAAATGATACTCGCATGTAACCTGTGTCTTAGAGTCAGGACGTGCCCAATCCAATTCACCAGAACGACGTAATTCAGCAATACGTTTGTTTAAGTTATGTGCTAAAATTACTGTTAAAGGCATACATTCATCAGTTTCATCAGTAGCATAGCCGAACATAATGCCCTGATCACCAGCACCAATTTCCTCATCAGGACGATTAGCATGTACGCCTGCAGCTATTTCCGGGGATTGCTGATCTAAGGCTAACAATACATTACATGTTTTATAATCAAAACCTTTGGAACTGTCATCGTAACCAATTTCCTTAACAGTATTGCGTACTACATTTTGATAATCCACGACTGCATTAGATGTTATTTCTCCGCAAAGTAAAATCATACCAGTTTTTGTAACAGTCTCACAAGCAACCTTAGCATTTGGATCTTGACGCAAGTGTGCATCTAAAATTGCATCACTTATTTGATCACAAATCTTATCTGGATGACCTTCGCCAACGGATTCAGAAGTGTATAAAAAGACTTGATCGTCTATAACATTGTTGGGCAATGTCATACCATTAATCATTCCATTAACTTTTGCTGTAGCTAGTGGCATCTTAAAGTGATATTCTAGAAAAAAAATGTAAGAAGTAATTATTATAACTAAATTTTAAAAAAATATGAAAATTGATACAATTATAAAATTAATAACATTTTTTATTACTTATTAATTAATTGAATTTTTGGCTGACCATATAACTTTTTCGACTATCGCCAAGCAATAATAATCATCAAAAAATCCAATTAATTAATAAATAATAAAAATAATTAATAAATAATAAAAATAATTAATTAAATAATAAAAAAATGTTTGTTGTTGTAATTCACTACTGTTCAAAATACGTCTCTATTGAAACAATAGTCTATAAAGAAACATGGTTTCTTTTGTCATAATAAGCTTTAAAAGTCAAATTTAATATAAAATTAACAATATTGCAGTACGCTTACATTGTCAAAATTATAGTTATAATTGTAAGTGTAAATACAGAGATCATTTACTTTTTAGTCTTTCACAAAATATTCAAACATAAATATTCTGAGATATATTTATGAAACAATTATTTCTATTCTGCACATTTACACTTCATGCAGTAATTGTACTATTTTAATTTTATGTTAATTAAATCATTTCATAAAAATAAATTATTTATAAAATATTCGCTAACACTTACATTATATCAAACTGAAGATTGAAAATATTTTTGTCAATACGATCAAAAACAAGACACTTTAGCAAATGTCTTAATAATCTAAATTTGCCCAACGGGAAAAGAGAGGAAAAAAAATTTAGAAGGAAGTTTTAAGCGTCGATATACATATTTTTTTGCTATTACATCATATTAGACATGTTAGACCCTTTTGCACACTATACCAATTTTAGAAAATATATTGAGATATTTAGAAACTAAATAATAATAGCATCGTTAATTAAATATTACTTTAATATTATTACATAGACAAAAAAGAATAATAATTTTTATAGACCTTCAAAATAATTCTTATTCACTTTTTTATCGTTAATGACTACGCGTAGGAATGAAACACTAAAATAGTGAGAACAAAGGTAATTAAAAAGGGACGCTTGTTTGTTAAGGAGTTAACAAAGTTGCGAAACATTCGGTAAAAGCTTCACTTCGTACACATATAGTATAGCATTACTTCAAAGTAAAGATTAAGACAAATTTTGTTTATAAAAAAACTGAAAGTTATAGCCAAGTATATAAAACAATTAAGCCACACAAGTTTGCTACTGAATATTTGAAATTTCGACTCATATATGCTACTTTAAGAGAACCACACTTATAAAAAATGAGCAAGCCACTCAACTATATCTCTACAATTTATCGTAAGCTATAAAATATATGATTTTAAGCTGTCTGTCTTAGCATATAAAGAAATATTTTTTTTCGAAAGCTTAATCCATTTTTCCTACACTATATCTTCAATATATCAATATAAATAAACAAATCTAAATGTAAATTAACTCGAATAGAAGCTGGTAGCCCTGGCAGCTTGTACTTTATTTATAATTATCATTATGATTAAAACAAATAAATAAAAATATTTTCGATATACTATTGGTTTGGGTGGGCAGAAGAATATATTATATTTTGTAATATACAAAAATTATTATTATTAACGCAAATAAAAAAATACCGTTGTAAATTTTAATTTAATATATATTTTAAATATGAACATTTAAGTATGTTATAAGCTAACGTTACGACGAAGCACAACTGTACGTAATTTCGCAACAGTTCTCAGGTTCTTTGAAAATAAGAAGTTTTCTTATTTGAACGTAACACGCCACTGC
>NC_051846.1:161609384-161616758 GCF_002237135.1 Teleopsis dalmanni | reverse complement strand
AGAAGGGATGATGTTTCTGTATTAAAATAGTGTTGAAATAAATCTCTGTTTATGTGCTTCAGTGTAATATTTTATTAAATCTACGACCGTTTTAAAATGATTTTTTGTAAATCTTCTATCTATATATAAGCGAAGACAGTTGACTTCGATATTCCACATCTTAAACTAATTTTCTGATTGAAATATATAAATTTGCAGAATATCAGCAACATCAAGATCAGAGATAAGATAAGTGTAAAAATTTCGAATAGTACTAACTATTCGGATCTTTTCAGTTTAAGAACTATTTGACGGCAAATAAATAAACGGATAATTCCAACATTTTATTTCATATGAACATAGCAGTATTGGAGAAAATGACATGTCGTGAAAAATAAAAGTGAAAACAAAAGTGAAAAATAAGTAGAATCGAAAATCTAATTCTCTGTTCTGGTTTTTTGTCTATTATATAAAAATAACAAAGATATGAATAATGGCAACGATTTGTAACAGTAAGCAGTGCCATTGGAAATGCATATTATCCTCATTTCAGGTACACCTGTTATTTGTACCGCAATGTTATTTGGTTTAAAACGATAATGGGTTATTAAATATTTTATTTTTTATACGGATAAAATTCTATTTCTAAGAAATTTACACAACAGAGAATTTTTTTTGAAAAGCATAATAATTTTTTTAAACTTAATTTAGTTTATGCAAACGTCTCCCCATGAAAAAAATTTTACAACAAAAAAGGAACATTTAAAAAAAAAATTTTTTTAAATAAATTTGAAATTTAATTTGCCTTGGCCTGTGCATGTCACAAGAAAACAAGAAGCACACATGCAAATGCAAAAACAATGTGAAAAAAATTTAATAAATTTGCAACAACAGTGTTCTTGTCTTGTGTTCTAAAAGTCAGTATTTTCATGTACACAATTTGTTTTAGATAAAAGTGTTAAATAATGGTCTATTGGTGGCAATCGAAATATTTAAAATAAAATAAGCAAATGTAAGCAAATAAAGATTTGCGAAATTGCCGTTAGGGTTATTGGTAAGTTACAAAATGCTTTTGTAAATGACGCCAAGTACTTTTATTCAATTTTCTTATTTCACAAAAAGAAGCTTCCAGTTCTGCATTATAAATTCTAATAGTTTGCTCTATGAAGAAATTTTTTATTTAATGGGACCAAGGGATGTCGTGATCATTCAGATCACTTTAGATAAGTTAAACGAACTTTCATTGAAAACATAAAATTATACAAATGAAAATTTAAATTATTTTCAAGTTATTGGCATCAATTATTAAAATTATTTATTATTTTGATATTTGTAGAAGCATAGTATGAGAACAAATCAAAATAATCATGAAATTTATTCGCCTACTAGAATCATATTCTTTGCGTTCACAATCTTTACACGAAATCAAAATTGATGCCAATTTGCGGTGTGGCTTCATAGAGGAAAAAACCCCACTTCAGTCACTTTGACTACTGAAGAAGACAAGGCGATGTTTAAGCTTCGCAGAGGCGAACAAATAAATATAATAAAAATAAAATTTTAAATAATTATAGTAAAGATGTTGCATAACGAACGGCAAAATATTTTTTAAAAATAAGTAATAGAAATGAAAAATTTAAATAAGTAAATTGTTGCCTACGTTAAACATTCTAATCCAACTCCAATGAGTAACGACAACGATCAGTTATAGAAACCAGCAACGGCCTGAACACATGAAGCACCGCAACACCGCAGTACCGCAGCACCATAGCAAGCAAGCAGGCAATCCCACTTTTTATGATGACCAACGATTAACGAAGTAAAGTGTTTTGCGCTATTAAAAAATAGCAAAGATAACAACAACAGTCGGAATGATTACGACAAAAACTAACAACCAAATGATGAACCGCGAACTGCAAACTCAATCCACTTCAAATCGAAACGCACACAACAACAACAATAACAACTTATAATCAAACTATGTGGCACATTTGGTACATTGAACCCATTGCATTGCTCGCATAAATGCTTGTGCGCTGGTACGTGAACATTTGTTGTTGCTGCTGTTGTTGTTGTTTTGTATTTTATTGGTTTGCTGATACGTGTGGATAATATGGCGCACAGTAGGATTGCTACTAAATCAAGTGCTACCAAACGTCCTTGCAATTCGCAAATAACTGCGGGTAAAAAATGAGATAAACGATATACACATACAGGGTAATAGTATACAGTGTTGATATATGAATAGTAAAGTAGTTTATCCAATCCAAACCATGTGAGTTTAACAGTAATAATATGTAAAATGCAAATACAGGGTCATGCAGTGCTGAGTTACGTAGTAAAATAAATCACATTCAATGGCTTTGTATTGTAAAAACTAATTTGGTTCGCTAAGAATGGTTAAGGAGGTGAGTTTAACTCATCATTAATATTATAATGGGCGTTGGCCCTAGGTAAGTCTCTATGGCTTCAATATTAGAGACTACTATAATAAAAAAAAACAATGAGATTGGTTTCATAAATTTAAATTTACTTAACCAATTTAATCTTTGTGAAAGAGTGACGCGAGATAACTCATAATTGTTTAATAATCGTTATATAAACAATATAAAGGTTGCAGACCCTCTGAAGAAAACATTTTTCTAGTTAGATTAATTAATCTAGCCACTTAGTTATATGTTTTTGTATTTCAAACCAAATAATTCTCCAAGCGAATCTTATTTTTATGCATAAACTGTATCAGACCATGAACATTTATCGGATTGATCAAAATATTTAATATATTCATGACTTTTCACTATATTCTATAGCTGTCACGTAAGATAAATAACTGAATCTGCTTATTTTCTATAATATATACAGATATTAGCCCGTTGTGATACCACTGGAATCCCACTTAAAGAGGGACGTTTGCGCAGAACTAACTACAGAGCCTCATTAATACCAAAATGGGTATAAGTTTATCATGTCCATTTGCTTCAGATTATTTAAAAATGCTATTATATTAGGGATATGCTTATGCTTATACTTATAAGACAATTGCAAAGAACATGCTAAATTGTCGCCTCTTCCTTCTTGCGACTACTAAAAAATAGTTACTTTTATTTTTTTTACATATAAATATAGATACAAACGTTAATATTTAATTATTTACCTGGTACCACGCTCATGAAAATGACAAGATATTGTCCACTAATCCGACTAAAATATATTGTCTTTTTACCTTACATATCTTATATGTACTTGATTAGTTTATATATTATTTTATTACATTTTATTTAATTGATTGCATGTGAAATGCTGCATATTTTCAAGAGTGTGACTTTCATAGTCATTATAGCACTAAGTCCTAAGTACCGTAAAATAAGATAAGTAAAAATCTTTAAAAAAATTCAATGCAGCAATGTTTATTGTTAGTGTTAGTAAAGTTTTAAAATAATTTGATCCATTCAATCAATCGAAACATCATTCCAGTAATAAGTGGTGAGAGATGACAACAGATAGACTTAATACCTAATGAGTTAGGTTCATCTAAGCCTGAAAGCATGGGCGTGAATCAGGGAGAATGAGTGATGCTGATGGGGGTGGGGCTAGTAAGCGGTGATGAGATTGTGACCAGGTAGACTTAGTGACCAGGGTCACGAAATCTGCGGTTATAGAAGAGGTTGACGTCGGTCCCATTCATCAAAGTGAAAGGATAAGAACTGAGAGGATTTAAAGCGCAAGGCTTGAACAAGGTCTACAGGGAGGGTAATGGGAATGGAGACGTCAGGGCAAGCAAGTTTTAGAAAAATTGTACTCATTTCATAAATTACTAAAATTGTAACTCTTTATGAGTGTACAAAATGTACAATATGTCCCATATTTAATGAAACACACCTCTATAAACCACTTGAATCGTAAAATAATGTCAACATTTTGTTAATTTTTCTCTTCCACAACTAAAAAAAAAAAGAAAAAAATGTAACAGCTGTAATTTTAAAATGCATAACTAATTCGAAATGTTTCTCATATTTAAAAACAAAAATACTCATCAACTGCAGTGCCAGTTGCTACGTAAATTTTAAATAACATACTCATTGCTTTGTACCATAGATTTTGATTTTAATACATAAAATCAGTAGACAAGTTACTAAAGCTTTAACTATTAAAACGTCTTCATAAAAAATTCTTTTTATATCTTATTTTATAGCAATGAAGAATGTATGTATTCTCCACTGGTCAGTAAAACCACACTATTAATAGCCAATTTATCTGTTAAGATAAAACCGACATAAGCTATTTAAAGTTCACGCATAAATAATTAAACAACTTTTCTCTGTTTTTATACCAAACAATATTTTACAACTCATAAGTGTGTTACACAAGCTGTTATTAAAGATTTATTTAGATTGCATATAATGACCTTGTCAAGGGCAACGCAGTAAAAAGTAACTGCTGAAGTATCTAAACAAAAATAAATAAATACAAAAATATAACTTATATTTCAACATATGCAAGACTTCAACGCTTTTATGCGTAAATAAAATATGAAAAGTATCTGCTTTAAATTATGGTTGATACTCGTATTATCCAATAAAACATTTAATTGGCTGCAGTAACTTTATCGGATGCACTATACACACACATATAAAATATTCTGAAATGAATTTGTAATCATATTGAATGATTTTAATAAAATAAAAAACTAACACACCATATTGTATGCATAAGATAAGCACAAAAAACAACCTTCCAACCTTTTCTTGAATAAAGAAAATTCAATATCTCGCAATAATAACGCCTAAGCGACATAAACATCAGCTATGAAAATATTATGAAATACGCGTATACAAAAAGATACAAATTTATTCATTGTAATATAGTAGTTGAATAGACTATTCATGTGGCTTAGATACAACTTCAGCGATACGTGTATATTATTGTTTTATTAAATGCACTTTATTTTTGCTTTGGAAGTGGCTTTTTACTTGATAACGCATAGGTTGACGTGATGTTTGCGCTTAGCGCATCGATCAATCTAACAATATATGAAGCGAACCCAGGCGTTAAGCTAAAACCATTAAAATGAAGAGTGCAATTCAAACGCAGGCAAAGTTGTAAATTCATGGTAGCGCATTGGCGAATGTATTTTGTGTTAATTAAGATTTTTTGTTAAATAAGCACATATGTTTCTGTGCAAGTATCTATAGATAAAATGAAAACCTAAACACATTATTTTCTATTGCAAGTGCAGTGGTCGTCAACTGCATCTGAGTTCGTGCGTGACATGTGTACATTACTGAATCATTTGTTACTGCTTAATTGTTTAATTGTTGTAAGTAATTGTAATGTTTTTGTTTTTGTAAGATTTATTAATTCTTACTTAAATATAAATTGCACTTTTTTTTTGTTCTTGACCTTAAACTTAATATTTTCTGGATTTAAACTGATTTTACTTTTTTTATATGAATCTACATTATTTTGTTTTATATATAATTTTTATTTAAACCTCCATATTTTAGAGTTTTAAGTATAAATTAAAAGAGTAGCAATTGTGAAGTATGATTATAAATATGAGTGTATGTAAATATACATATATACTAAAAACATTTTGAAAATACGAGTTATTCAGAAACTAATTTCAGTCTCCACTACATTATCTACTCCTAAACTGAAGAAGAGAAATTTACTATAATTAAATTAAATAATTTTCAGTAATGAATTTTGTATTTCACATTAGAGTGTAAATATTGATTTATATATATTTCAATTCCTTATAAAGACATGCCTTTCCTGTACAGGAGTTGACGAATGAAACATTTCGACTTGGGCTACCAGTTCAACATAATGGAAATTTTAGATATGACAAAATGTCATCACTAACTAATAAATAAAGAGACTAGACTCTAAATTTGATGAGCACAAGGAAAAAATACTAACATAGTTTTATAAATTTTAAATTTTATGGAAGGTATATAAATTATTATTCTTAAACCTGTTTAAGTTTTTTGTTAAATAAGTAAATAATAATGAAAAACAATTTAATGTGTTTAATGTAATTTTTAAATATTTTTCTTCTGACCAAATAGTTGAAGAGTACTGTTATTATATTTTCAGTATATAGAATACTGCCAAAAACCCATTATCAATAATTGTTCGAAATATTTGTTGGTTTAATTAGTCTGGAAATAAATTTTTTCACAACATTATTTTTATTTTGATATCAAACCCTGCAAACAACGTTCCAACGTTAACCTAAATAATTACATTATTGTTACCTTGTATTGAATTTTACATAGTATTATAAATTTTTTATGGCTTCAAAATCAATAACTATAATAAAGAAAAGGTGAATCGGTGATATACTGCTGTGCGGTATGAGACTCCTCTTCCTATGCAGTCACATAAATACATATAAAAATTAAAACTTAATTAATAGCTCATAATTTCCTTACATAGACTTTGTATTCTTATAATGTTAGTGTTTTTGGCAATTTTGGTCTTTTGGCAAAGACTCGACTATATTTAGTAATAATTATTATCAATTTTTATCTATATTTGATGCTATATTAGTATATTCCGAAGTTTTTTTGGATTGAGTAAAGTACTCATAGACAAGTGGATAGAGCTAAATCGATTTATCTATTGAAGCAGATTAAAAAAACCTATATACATATATATATACATATATATATATATATAGGTTCCTTAAGAAAAAAGAAATGGCACTAGGGCAAGAGAAAGACACCAAAATCAATGGCCATCATACGTATACAATGCTGTCCCATATGAGCTTCTGCTTTCTATATACAGTTACATAAATATATATATTTAAATTAATTCTTAATTAATTATAATCAGTTGTCTTAGAAAGTAACATAGTTTTTAAGTAGCGTAAAAACTATATCCATAAGTCTTTAGGATATTTTCAACAATATTGAAGCCAGGTATTTGGCATAAATGAATCTGCCGTTTTAAACTATTCTTATAACTAACCCAAAAATTAAGTATTTTAGATATAAGGAACTATTACCTCTACATTTAAAGATTTTTATATTAAAATTCTTTCCAATTTTATATGTATTTTCTAAGTTGTATATATTACATTTATATTGCATATATATTTGATATTACATATCAAATATTTGTTGCTATTCAAAGAAAGTTTCTTTATCAATTTTTCTAGTTTCAATTAACATTCTTCTTAATACATTAAATTTTGAAAGTAATAAATTTATTAATTATTTATAGTTACTTTTTTTAAGAAAATGTATTATAAGCTTTCACCGCAAAATAACCCAACTATAAGGATGTTCTGTTTAGCAGGTCTGGTCCAATATAGCGCATTCAAGTACAAAGCACTATTACAACTTAGTTATACCAAAGAAGTAGAGTATGTAAATTTTTTGTTTA
>NC_051846.1:161605784-161609284 GCF_002237135.1 Teleopsis dalmanni | reverse complement strand
TAAAAAAGCAATTAAAATTGTCCAACTAGTACACACAAAATAATTTTAATATATTAAATTTCCAGAAAATTAATTTTGATAATTAAAAAAAAATCAAAATAGCAAAATAGCTTATGTATGAATAAAACTATTATAATAAAACATGTAAATTAATTTTAGTCTACAATTATAACATTAGTATATTATTAACAATTTATTGTCCATAACAAAGAGGGGGGTAATAGTGAAAATTAAAAAGAGGGTAATACGAAAATTATTTTTTAAGCCCGCAAATATGTTGTGCTGACCAGCCGGATATTGTCAAATATCCATTATTAGTGGCATTAGAAAATATATATTGGCTTAATTGTTTGTAATTTTATGCTTTAACTATCGCCCACCTTCTCTATTACTATATAATGATATATATTTTACAATATAATAATTTTTTATTGATGTAATATATGCTTATCCAAGATGTCACATATGAACGTTTAACAATACATCAGTGCATTTACAAAACAGCTACCAAATTGTTTTTGATTTAATTACAATAGAAGCGTTAATTTAATGGTGTTACAAAATTTAAAATTATTTTAAAACCTAGAACAATCTGTGAAAATTTTAATAGAGGCTTTATGTTGTTGGTATAACTCGCTGGGATCTGTAAGCATGAAAAGATACACATGACAATTACATGGATGTGGAAGTAGATGGGGAATGATGATAAGGGGTGGATTGGGTGGATGTGATTTAATTGAATTGATAAACACGGCTACAAACTGAGGAACTTGGCCACTTCAATGGGTTGGGTTCAAAGGTCAATTGAACGGAGGTTTTTGTGTGTTTTAAGACAGGAGAACAGATGAACCACATAACGGCGAGAGTAAAACTGCAGTTTCGACACACATTAGGTATAGAATAAAGGCTTTATCGAACCCGCTTATATGAGAGACTCTTGGGCGATACTTTTGTAATAATACCATTTTGCAGTTAGCATTTTGCCACTTATAGCTCGTTTCTCATAGAAATAAGAAACTCATTTTAGAAGTCAATTTTCTTCGCAACGAGGTGTCTCCGTACTTTGCAGCAAGGTGCCAATTTGATTCCCATTAAAGTATCTATTTTGTTTGAATCAAGGTGCATATTTCCATTGAACTGAGACGCGAATGAATTTGAATCACTGAACGTATTAATTAGAATTACTACTTATTTTCAATTTAATTCATATAATGTCAGTTATTTTCTAGACATCCTATCTAGTAGTAGTTGAATTAACGAGACGAGATCACTCATAAACCTTAAAGATCCATAGTGGATCTAGATTAGAGTCCTTAAAGGCAGTTAGTGACAATACAGATAACGTAAGATTAATGTATCCCCTACGAATTATACGATATTGTTGACTCCAATGTCAGAAAAAATTCAGTCTCTAAAATATGGCAACCGCTAAAAATTTTGTTCGAGACATAAAGAAACTGGACGACCGGTATATTTCTTACAATCGTCACGCTTCTAGTGATGCTAAATTTACTCGCATGAGTTGCAACCATAGCATCTCCTGTTACAGTAGTAATTCTCTAATTCACTAGTAACCTGTAATTCTCTCGATCGAACAACAATACAGACTTGGTGTACTTTTTATTACATGTATATTTACCGGTGACTTTAAAAGTATTTAAATTATACCACCTCTTCCGCACCTTTTTGCAGCATATGTTCGTCCGGTTTTCTGTACACATATATTAAGCAGAAGCCCAAACACTTCACTTATTGGGTCCTTTGCAAGGTTAGCGCCAATTTTTACAATATTGTGATTCATTTTATCAAAAATCTAATATACTCGATATCCACGTCTGTGGTTTAATCTGTGTATTGCTTCCTTGTACTACTACTACTAAAGCTACACAGTTGCACTTGGAATATACACAGTATAATGTTATTGCCGTTTACAAATAAGTTGTGACAGTTTAGATAGTTTGGCAGTTAGTTCTTACTCCAAGCAAGCAGGTGCCTCCATTTTTCTAACAGCAATTACTTATGCCTAGCACAGACCACAGTATTTAGAGCGTTTAAGTATTCAATTCTAGGTCGTCACAGTAGACGCCGACTTCAACTCCTTGTATTTTAGAGTCATCTATATAAATTAGAGTCTATATAGAGTCTATATAAATTAGAGTATATAAATTAGAGTCATATATATACGTTGGATTTGTGAATACGATCCCGTAAGTTTCAATATAAAAATACTGGGAACAAATTTAACAAACATAAACCAAGACAATTTCAAACAAAAACAAAAACAAATTTATGCTGACTCACGTAACATAAGCTAAAGTATAAACTACAAAAAAAAACATAAATTATAATTAGTAATTTTTATGTTCCGCGGGTAATTTGAAATATGTTCCTTTCCAGATTGTTTATTTTTCAGAATTTAAAATCTTAATCTTCACACTCTGAGGGCAGGCGAAGCTAACAATTCGAATGAAGAACTACAACTATAAATGTACAATAATGTATACAGATATTTCATCCCCTTTTTAATTTATAATAATTTTATTATTATTTAATTTAAAAGTGTAAAATAAATAACATTGCCCATTGTTTATCTCTAAGATTTCTTAACTACTACGCTTTGACATAAGTGACATTTCAGCTGTCAAAGTTTAGTACATTTTTGTGTGTTGGCAGCCCTGCTGTTATGCAAAACATAATTTTACAGTTCCGATTAGGTAAAATAATAATTTTTTTCTATAACCAAAGTATTATATTACTATTTAAAATAGAATAAACAACAAAATGGACTGTGCTGGAGCTGCAACTGCTAGTAGAGCACAGGATTTACCACCACCTGGTGGATATAAGAGAATTAACTTCGCTCGAGTGCCTGCCAAAACCTATTTCACTGGTAATCTTCTAAAATAAATATTCCAATTAGCAATTAAAATCTATTTTTTAATAACACTATTATAGGCTATCAATTTCTTGCTGGTTATGCTGCTGTAACCACTTTTGGCTTGTATATGTATTATCTGACAACAAAAAAAGTAAAGCGAGAGGAAATTGAAATGCGTTCCGCACAGAATGTTATGTTTCCCATACTCATTGCAGAACGTGATCGTGAATATCTTAAGCAATTACGTCGCAATCGTGACGAAGAGGCTAAACTGATGGCCAATGTACCCGGTTGGGAAGTAAGCATATGATTAATATTGGTCAAATCTATAAAATTTTGAGATTTATTAATAAAACAACTTTTCTAGGTTGGTACTTATTATGGTGAACCTATTTACAAAACAGTACCAAAGGATAAATTAATCACACCAATATTTATGGAATTCTATGCTCACGCTGAAAACAGTGCAAAAAATAAACGTGAACATATTAAATTGTGGAGGTAAATATGTACAATAAAAAAAAATACTATGGAATCTGGTGCAGTTGTCAATGATTTGCTTTGAATTGTACAATTCTTGTATAAGTGAAACACAATTTATTTGGTTAAATAATGCCAATTT
>NC_051846.1:161576984-161605684 GCF_002237135.1 Teleopsis dalmanni | reverse complement strand
TACTTACTTACTTAGTTGGCCATTACAGACTTGTGTCGTCCTTGGTCGCGTCGAGTAGCCTCCGCCAGTCAGCCCGATTATTTGCTTTCTGACGCCAGTTGGTAGTACCAAGCGCCCCCAAATCGTTGGTCACCTGGTCCTTCCACCGAAGATGCGGACGTCCTCTACCGCGTTTTCCACCTGCGGGTACCAAATCAAATATCTTTCTAGCCGGAGCACTTTCTTCCATTCGCACGACATGACCAAGCCAGCGTAGCCGCTGAATTTTTATACGCTTAACTATGTCAATGTCGCGGTATAGCTCATCGTTCCATCTAATTCGATACTCGTCGCCAACGCGTAAGGGACCATAGATCTTCCGAAGAATTTTTCTCTCGAATGCTCCTAACTCCTTCTCATCACTGTTGGTAATTGTCCAAGCTTCTGCACCATACTGCAGGACAGGCATTATAAGGGATTTGTAGAGCGTGATTTTTGTTTGTCGAAAGAGGGCTTTATTTCTCAATTGCTTACTTAGCCCGAAGTAACATTTGTTGGCAAGAGTAATTCTTCGTTGAATCTCTAGGCTGACGTCATTTTTGGTGTTTAAGCTGGTTCCTAAATAAATAAAGTCTTTCACAACTTCGAACTTATAATTGTCAACAGTGACGTAGGTCCCACGACGCTCAGGAGATTTGTTTGTTGACAGAAAGTACTTTGTTTTGTTCTCATTTACCACAAGACCCATTTGCTTTGCTTGTTTTTCTAAGTTGGAAAATGCCACACTAACCACGCGGGTGTTCAGACCAATGATATCAATGTCGTCGGCATACGTAAGCAGCATTACACTTTTGTAGAATATTGTGCCAGTACGGTTTAAATCTGCTGCTCGAATTATCGTTTCCAACGTTAGGTTAAAGTAGTCACACGACAAGGAGTCACCCTGTCTGAAACCTGATTTGGTATCAAACGGCTCGGAGAGGTTCTTTCCAATTCTAACGGAGCTGGTGGTGTTGCTCAACGTCATTTTACATAGCCGTATAAGTTTTGCTGGGATACCAAATTCAGACATAGCGGCATAGAGTGTGCTTCTAGTCGTAGTGTAAAAAGCAGCTTTGAAGTCCACAAATAGGTGGTGTGTGTCGATTTGTTTTTCTTGAGTCTTCTCCAGGATTTGACGCATTGTGAATATCTGGTTTAGAGTGGATTTGCCAGGTCTGAAGCCACACTGATAAGGTCCAATCAGTTGGTTGACGATTGGCTTCAATCTTTCACAAAGTACGTTTGATAGAACCTTATATGCGATATTTAAAAGACTGATCCCGCGGTAGTTGGCGCAGTTTGCAGGATCACCTTTTTTGTGGATTGGGCAAAGCACACTTAAATTCCAATCGTTTGGCATGGATTCATCCGACCAAATGTTGCGAATTAGCTGTAGCATGCATTTTGATAGCTCTTCGCCACCAGCTTTAAACAGCTCAGCCGGTAAACCATCGGCGCCTGCAGCTTTGTTGTTTTTGAGCCGCGTTATAGCTGTTTTAACTTCATTATGATCGGAAGGCGATACGATTGTTTCATCGTCAACGATTGAAAATTCGGGATCATCTTCGCTTTCAGTCACATTGCTACTACCGCCATTTAGTAGTTTCGAGAAGTGATCCCTCCAAATATTAAGCATGCTTTGGACATCTATCACCAGATTACCGTTTTCATCTTTGCAGGAATTAGCTCCGGGTTTATAACCATTTGTCAGGCTTTTAATTTTTTGATAGAATTTTCGAGCCATATTCCTGTCGCCCAGCTTCTCAAGCTCTTCGTACTCACGTCTTTCTGTTTCCTTCTTTTTTCGCCTGAAAAGACGTTTCTCTTCCCTTCTCTTTTGCCGATATCGCTCTTTAACAGCGCGCGTCGCAACTGACCGCAGGGTGGCTTGATATGCTGCGTCTTTCTCTGCGGTAGCATTGCGACACTCTTGGTCGTACCAGCTGTTCTTTGTATACGGTGATAGCCGATCACCTCTTCTGCAGCGGTACGCATAGAGTTAGAGATGTGGTTCCATTGCGCGCATATATCGGCTTCTTCAGATGAGTTTTCCAGATATTGGGAGAGTCGAGTAGCGAAGTCATTAGCTGTCTGTTGTGATTGCAGCTTTTCGACGTCTAGCTTTCGCTGTGCTTGTTCACGTACCTTTTTCATCGCACATAAACGTGTGCGGATCTTGGCTGCAACAAGGTAATGATCCGAGTCGATGTTGGCTCCACGGATAGTACGTACATCCAAGACACTGGAAGCATGCCTTCCGTCTATCACAACGTGATCAATTTGAGATCTTGTGTTTTAATCAGGTGACAGCCATGTTGCCTTATGTATGTTGAGATGCTGGAATCTGGTACTACTAACCACCATGTTTCTAGCCGCGGCGAAATCAATCAGCCTTCTTCCATTATCAGAAGTTTTCGTGTGAAGGCTGAACTTTCCGACAGTAGCACCAAAGATACCTTCTTTACCCACCTTTGCGTTGAAGTCTCCAACAACTATTTTGATGTCATGATGGGGACAGCGTTCATATGCTTGTTCAAGTTGTTCATAGAAAATTTCCTTGGTGTCGTCATCTTTATCTTCCGTTGGGGCGTGCGCACATATTAGAGTGATAAAGAAAAATTTTGCCTTAATCCGGATTTTTGCGAGCCTTTCGTTTATTGGTGTAAACGTTGAGACCAAATTTCTCAGCTTTTGGCCTACCGCAAATCCGACTCCAAACTCGTGCTTTGTTGCATGGCAGCTGTAGTAGATGTCACAATGATCTCGTTTAGAGCATCCTTGTCCCGTCCATCGCATTTCCTGGAGAGCGGTAATGTCAGCCTTATATTCGTTGAGGACATTAACCAGCTGTATAGATGCACCTTCTCTGTAAAGAGTTCGGACATTCCAGGTGCATATTTTTAAATCGTGTTCCTTAATACGTTTGCGTTTGTCGTCATCAGTAGATCGTTTCCTTATCCGAGGCTGCCTCTTCGTTTGCATTGAAAAGGATTTTTTTAAATGGTGGGTTCCAAGCCCGACGCAAAACCTCATATATCCCTGAGGTGGATTTCGCTGCACACATTAGTTCACTACGCACGGATGATTGTAGCTATCCAGAGGGGCCACGTGGAGGCTGTGTGTCAACTTGGAGAGAACAGTGACAAGGATCGCGCTGGCATTTACCATGTTAAATGCAATCAGACACTTTACCTTGTATGTTCAATCCCATCCCCCCTTGTATGTTCATTTTGAATCCATAGAAGACGTAAAACAGAATTCGCAGAGGGAACTCAAAGCCATACCGGAAAGCGCCTATAAAAAATGTAATGGAGCATATTTTGAAGGAGATAAAATAAATATTGATGAAGATTAAGAATTTTGCGTTTTATTTAAAATTTCCGGAAACTTTTTGTAATAAATAAATTTAACTCCAGGCGTCTTTGTCTTAAATATACATAAAATAATTATTTCTTTTAAATAATAAACTTCAGACGTTTACATCGTAAAGATTTGCTTCAAAAACATTTTAGTACGAATAAATCCGTAATGATAATTTAAAGTAATGAAAAAAAATAGGTCACAAGAATAATTGTTTAATTTGCATAACGAGTTAAAAATATTTTCCACAGTTAATTGGGTTTCTTTTCAAGAACCGTCTTGCATAAATTACGAAACTTTAATGTTTTGTTTTTAAATTTCTTTATGAAACATTTGTCACAATTGCGTAAGATAACTTTTCATACATTGACTTCTTATGATAATATCTTGACTTGAATAATATATTTCTGCAGAAATTATTTACGATTTTATACAAGAAAACGGTTAAAAGCAAGGGTTCCAGCTTTAAGTACATATCCTTAAACTCATATTGAATCAAACATATAACATACATTAAAGCTTTTTAAAGATTTATTTTTTTATTTTTTTTAAATAACATAAAACTAAGTTCAGCTTTAAACATTATCGCATAATTCATAAATTTTGAATATTAGAAAAAAAATATATACCTTCTGCTCAAAAAGTATCTGGATTTTGTTGTTTCTTAACTACTCCTCAAGTAATAGACCTTCTTCAAAAAAGAAAGGTACACCCTTTCTTGACATATGGTACAAATTTGAGCGCCATCTGTCAATTAGTTTATTTACAGCAGCTGTTAATGTGAGACTACCTCAAGTGCATTTAGCGATTTTTACTATGGAAAATTCTTGTTGTATGCGATTTTTTGACCAAACACGGCACCACTGTCATCTCTCAGGCACTATATTCGCCAGATCTGGATCCGTGCGATTTTTTATTGTTCCAAAAACTAAAATTGCCCCTTCGTGGTAAGCGTTTTGAGTAGATTGAATCGGTAAAAAAGAATTCGCTGAAGCCATACCTTCACGGGCCTACGAAAAGTGTATGGAAGATTGGGTTAAGCGTTGGCATATGTGTATCGCTTCAAAAGGAGCATATTTTGAACGAGATAAAATAAATTTGGAATACAATAAAATAAAATTACCTTTTTGAGCAGAAGGCACTACATTAAATTCAGAACACATAAGTATGTTTAATTGCCAATTAATATGAATAGGATATTTTATATTCTTTATAATAAGGTTCCTATATGATATTAGTAAAAATGTTTGCTGAAAATATACTGAAATTGAAAAAAGTAGACCTTGACAGAAAAGAGCTTGACAGAGTCAGCAGATATATCACATTAAGATGAAAGGCAAGGTTAATCAACTGCAGCAGTAGCTGGGCCTGGACGCAGATCACACCGATGGAAGTCTTAAATTACTAAAAGGGACCCTCGAAGTAATACTAACGTAGTCTTGGGGTAGGACAAGTTCTCTAGGAATGAGGTGGAGTGGTTTATTCTGTGCGTCCTCCTCTTCCCTTGGTCCACTCCTCTTTGTTGCAAACAAAAAACAAAAATTATTAAGTATTTCCATCAGTGGTAAGACTAAAGGGATACCAAACTACTAAGTTCAATAGTTTCTAGCTCCAGCTGTGTAAAATATTGCATTGTTCCATGCATTCACAACTTATGTTAAATATGGCAAGGACTTGCTTTCTAAAGGATCTTATTCAGTTGCAAAATATCCATTGAACAACTATATGAAAAGTTTAGAATCCATTTAAATCCTTCGAGGACACCATCTGGGCTCGTATAAACTGTAGCCTATTGTGTTGCCATTGTGTTTTGGTAACACAATGGGGAATCAAAATGATCGTGATCAACTATATTTTAAAGCACTTGTAATAATTATTTAACATATTTAAAAGAAATAAACTGTTAAAACTTAAACTGTGCGAATATAATTTTATCTGAACTCTTAATATCTAACATCACTTCTTGTGTAAAATTTATAAATTTTGTTCAAGTGATATTCTTGAATGATTTTTTGATGAATTTGCGCTTTTATTCGTACAGACCCACAGTTACTACGTCACATACATTTATTTTAATTAAACTTAATTAGTTCAAGGCTAAATAAAATTGGAACAGAAATCCCAAATATTTCCAAATTGATTTAGATTTTTTTTATATAATGTTATTTAATGTTTTGAATTTTTTAACAAGAAACAATTTGGATTGGTTTATATTATCCACGACAATCAATATTTTTGCGTCTTATTTTATTTGAAAACAAACCGAAGACATTCGAAATAGAATTTAACAAATACGAAGTTAAATTAAGTTATATCCCAATATAGTAGATGAATACTTACCAGTCTTGGAACAGAAGAATAGTTATTAGTACTATTTAAATACAATATATTGATGGGCTTATATTGATTGTAGGATTTAAATATCTTACATAGAATATCAATGCAATGAATAATGCTATGCTCCTATTTTCTATTGGATTAATTAGTTAATTATAGTCTCTGCAATAAATTAGAAAAGGCTATCAGTGAGATTTGTAGTCTAGAACCACAACATAGTAATGAAGATTTATCGAGTGAAGAACTTAGTCAAGTAAGCAAAAAAACGAGCAAAGCTTTAATGTATGATTAGCACTTATGATATTACCAGGCGTAAAGCTGGTACAATACAAAAAAATTCCCAGCCAGTCTATTTTAGTAAAGAAAAGCTCATCAAAAATATAGATGAGTAGTTGAGTGTATAACGAAAGAATAAGAAGAGTATCACCGCCGAATAAACCTAATGTGCTACTATTAATAATTAAAATCAGGTGTATTCTTTTATACATGATCGCTCCAATAAAACAACTTTTGATGCTTAAAAATAACTTGGCATCACTGTTTAAACCAGTAAACATATGATAACAATTTCAAACAATTTTATAAAAAAGTTTTTTATATAAATATACGTATATAAAACGAATGACATCACGAATGTAAGCATGTTGCAAAAGAACAGAGAAAAATAAGCACTACTTTTGATGGCAACTCTGGACAAAATGGAAATTTTGTTAGGACAAAATGGAAATTTGGTTAGGCTTATATATACAAAACACGTAATGAAATGAATAATAATTCTTTCCAATTATTGATAAGAATATTTTTTTTTTCATGACTGTGAATAAAATATGAAATTCATGCTGTTTAATAGTAAAATAATAAATAGAACAAGTAACATATTTGTTAGGAACAATGACGACACGAAATACGAAGAATTAACGAAATCATTCGTTGACAGTTAACTAGATATTTCGTATGTATTTCCGAAAGTCATTCACAATAGACGAATTTCTTGTCTTGCGATTAGAGCTGCTTATTAATTAAGCTATTTCATATATGTTGGACTAAATAAACCAGCAGTGTTGTTGTATCATCTGTTATTTTTGAAATAAATTTAAAATAAATATAAAAGTATACATTTTTTTAAGCATTGTCCATGATAACGGAGCAAATTAGTGAAGTAAAGAGAATACAATGAGAGCAACGCATTGTCCAATTTTATATAATTTCAAACTTGACACATCACTAGTTAATCCTAAATGTGCAATATTTAATATGACGTTTACATGCAGCAGACATATATATTATACAGCAGACTGTAGTTTCTTATTTTCTTTCCAAAATCATTTACAATAGATCAGTTTTAAGATTTATCACCATTGTAGTGCGAGAGGCTCATTCCACTTTTAGGAAAGTGGGTTTATTTTAGCGAATTTTGTTTTTGCTTTGCATGTTAATTTTTAAGCACCACGTGTTTTATTGGAGCGCTTATATCAAAAGAACACACCTATGGAAAGTTTAAATTCATTTTAAAACATTAAATCTGTTGTTGCTGACTGCATATCCGCATAAATACTTAGTAAAGGAGTGAAACATTCGCTCTCGCAAGAATATTACGGATTTAAATATTTATTCTGATTTATTTATTTATTTTGTTAGATATAGTAGAGTGAGAAATAGCAAAATTATTTTATGTAAAGCATATAAAGGGTCACGTAAATAAATAATTAATAAAATTAAAGAGAATATATAATGCAAAAAAAAATATAAAATTAATAATTTTTTAATTTATTTAAATTAATTGGTTAAGTTAATTATTTATTTAATATAACTAACCTGGCATCACTGTTTCATCAAACTTCGAAAAATTAAAAGGAACATCCAAGGAACTTTTATTTGATACTGTCGAATTACATAAATTAAGTTTTTGCTTCAATTAAATGGTGTTAAGTGAATAATAAAAAAGTCTTTTAATGCAAATATGGATAAAAGAAAATATTGCCAACAAATGCAATATTAAACAATAGTTTTATGATATAATTTATGAGACAGTTATGATGTGGCTTAGAATTTGAATCATTACTGTATTTATCTCTTGATGTTATATTTATAATTTATACAAACACTTTTATATATTTATACTTATTTTATATATAATTTATATATATAGTATATATAACAGTTCAATTTTATGTTAACAAAATTTTTAACTGCGATGCAACGAAGAAAACGCGCACATAACTGAAAAAAATGCTGCCAAGTTCCAGTTTTTAAATTTAAATTTGAAAATGTTTATAAAAAATAAAAAAAATAGTATTACATGATATAATATAAAATAAATCATAAATGAATAAATATATGCATTATAATTTATAATTAATATATTAATGAATGTAATAAAAAATTTAATAAAAATTCAAAACTAACTGATTTATATAAATATGATAAAATTTCATTTAAATTGTTTATTTTTATTTATAAAAATTATTTTATTTACATACGAGTGTATAAATTACATAAATTGCACAAAATTTATTTCTGCTGAAGATATTTGCCAAAATATTTTTCTATAAATAAATATTGCGTGACAAGTTAAATGCACTTTTGTGTGTGATCGGTCGGTGGCTGTTTATCGCCTGCATTCAACATACACCGGAAAAAAAAACGTACAAGTTCAAGGTTATTGCTCTATTTTATTCTGAAATCAATTAAATATTAGAACAATTACAATTGTAGATTGTTATACAACAATGTCAATTATTTACTGAAATAAAATCAAATTGAATTGCACAACTTATTACTTCTATTTATTTCCAATTCCAGAAATGAAATATTTACCGACTTATAATAGTTAAGTTGAACAATATTTTTAAAATAGAAAATTAAATCAAATTTAGTATTAAACATAAATACTTTAAATTATAAACACTGAAATTAAGTATAGTATATCTATAGCATAGGTAAGTAAAGAACATTGAGTTCTGTAATACTATGATCTAAACCAGCTGCAAGGACTTTTCTAAGTTTTGAGTTTTGTACGAATAAATAAATATTTTTGTATCGGTTTTGTGTGTATTCCATATTGATATTGTATAAAAAATAACAATTATTGCTGAACATTTGTTAAATAAACTGTAATGTAAACGTATAGTTGTAATATGTTATCTACTATATATATGGTACTTAATTTATTTTATAATTTATGCAGCTTATTCTACCGAATGCTTAATAAAATACATATATATCTAAAATATATATCTATCTATTTAAAAACATTAAAATGTAGAATTTTATGTTTTTAACGTATATGTTGTCAATATATGTCTTCTTACATATTTTTTTAGCAGTGCCATAGTTTTCTACACCAAATATAAAGTATTAAATTAAAGGTTTTATATTAAACTGGGTTTTAACGTCCATTTTAACGAAAGAAACTAAATTCTTAATATAAACAATTATTTTCAATGGAGAGGTATTTCGAACAGTATTAAACTACAATAATAAAATTTAAATATTTTATTAATTAATTAAATTTTTGATTGTTTTCAGTATTCCCATCATCAGTGGTTTTGAAATTATTTCTTATATTTAATTATTAGTAAATAATTTTTTGAGACTGTCAAATTTGAAGCTTAGAGACAGTGTTCTGACCAACTTGCCGAAAGTTGGCTTTAAAGGTTTTAGTAATACTCGCAAAATATAATTTAAGATTATATATCAAGAAAGAAAAATCGGGTTTCATTCATTTAAATATGTGAAGACAAATCTAAAAAATAATAAATTTTTTATAAAGCGTATTTGATTTTAAACAATTGCTAGCCTTAGTAGTTGACAACTACAAGTATTGGAATATAATCGCCAAGTACTATATTCTTTTGTGTATTACTGAAAACGAATTCTTGAACTTTATTTTTAACATTTCTACCTATTGTAGCCAGTAGTAGTAGTTTTATAATGCTTTGAACAACACTAAAGAAATTAAGTACTATATTGAAAATATTACACTACATATAAATTGTTCTATTATATTAAATATATACCAATTAATTTGAAGTACTAGCTAACTGTCAGAAAAAATGAATTAATTATCAAAGTTTTATAAGTGTGGGGATAACAATATATGTATATATAAGCAATTGTTTGAGAGTAATGAAATATAAATACAATAGTATGTTGTTATTTAATAACTTTACTGATTTCTAAGCTGCCTTCGAATAATATAACATCAATATATGTAATTCTAAGATTGACATCATTTTAAATAATATAAGTAATATAAATAATCTATCAAAATATTAGATAAATAGAGATAAATTAATAACATTAATAATTTTAATTATTAGTAATATATTATTATTAGGCCTTTTCGGTGGCTCGCAAGTACGGCAAAAAACAGCAAGTTGCTGGCCTATGCAGGCCTATACTGGCCGCAATGTACGCAAAACAACAACACTATTTTCTCTACTTCGGCCAGCATAGCTATGCTGGCCAACCACATCGGCCAGTAAAAAAAAAAATGTTACCAACGCAATAAGCGAACTATTGTGAACCTTCATTGAAAATTCCAACGAATAGTGCAATCAAATGTCAAAAATTGAGGAAATAAAAATTCAAACAGAATTCAAAAATTTGAAAAATATTGAAAAGTAACGAAGAAATAATAAGAATGGAGAAATCGTAAGTATTAAGCACATTGAATTTTTTATTATGTTAGTTATTACCAAGTTGCATTTATTTTATTTCATATAATTTGTAGTTTACATACGTAAAATTAATAAAACAAACATAATTTTTGAAGTTTTTCTAAAAAATTTTTTTATAGAAATACACGCAAACTATGGACCACAAAGGAAACGAAGTGTTTTCTAGAGTGCATTCATAACATTTAAAAAATCCGTGAAACAACTTGCATCCCTCGGCCGCCGCAAAACGTTGCTTTCTTCTCCCAACATCGACAGTACCTACAAAAATTTACTTATCTTAGTGTTTTATTTTTAAATTTCCAATATTCTTACCATTCCTTTTAATTCCGTGTTCATTTTAATTTTATATTATTTTAAAAATATAACTGATTTATATGCACATATACAAAACATCAAAACGTCAAAACAAAACATTTGACAGATTGCAACAGTGATGCCAATGACTCGCGTGGCCAACATAAGCCAACATGCATTTTTTGCCGTACTTGCGAGCCACCGAAAACGCCTATTATTAATTTAATTAACAAATTAATTAATAAAATTTAATTTTTATACTTATTAACTTATTTCAATTACTAATATACTACTAAATTTAATTAAATAACTAATTATTTATCTTATTGAACTTCAAGGCATTAAACTGAAAAATAAATTTATTTTTTTTCATAAGATATGTACCAGAAGCGCATTAAAACTTTTAAAATGATTGTGTGTACAGCGGCGGCCACTTTTTTTTAAACGTTTCACTTACTTATAATGCACCACATTTTTTTACATCAACTTAATTTCCTTTTCTGTGTGATAATAACTTTTAATTAGCTGAATGTCTTTGTTACTATTGTTGTAGTTATTGCCGATAAATTTAAATAATTTTCTAATCATGGCCTTTGTTGATATCGAAGCTTTGTCTTATTTAGTCATTTATTACTTAGTGCGTCATATAATAAATAAATTTTAAATTAATTTTATGACAAGACTATGTTTATTATATATTAATTATATTGACTTATCTGTAACAAATCGTCATCAGTTCTTCAAATGAAATTTTATTTTTAATATATTATTTCTTGTGTGTAATATTAGATTTTATTATTACTGCTACTTAGTTATTATCTAGATTTACAAGTTGTGTAATATGTTATTTATTTATTTACTGTACATATTTATTTTTTCATATTTAATTATATATATATATATATAATAATATAGTCAATACGATTAAAATTATAATCATATTTACTTTGCTGAATATAATTATTACAATAATATTTTGCATTAAGTACAGCGGCTGCACTATGTACTAAATTAATTATTTAAATTATTTTCCTATACCGCCACTGTTTGGACAAGTAAATTTCATGAATCATACAATGCTGCCAACATTGTCTTCGTATGAAATATTGGCAATTCGGGCCTCCATTTTGATGTTGTTGCCACAGTCGAATTTTCCGCAGAAACAGGGAAGCAGTGAATTACGAAGTAGTGAAAAAATCAACTCGGAGAAAGAGCTTACCAGCTGCTTAGAAATTTAAAGTAATTAAAATTATATATATTTTTGTAATTAAATTTGAATAAATATGGAAGCAAAAAGAACCAAATATGCGACCATAACTACTAGTGCTGTTAAACAAGAACTCGTGCCTGTATTGATACAAGACCCGAATAGTGGCGAACAACAATACGCATATGCATTCGCAAACGCTGAAGAAGCTGAATCCGCGGTGGCATCATTGGCACATCAACAACATCATCTTGAAGCAATCAGTGAAGCGCATGAAGTGATAATTGATGAAAACGGACGTGCTGTAACAATACAACAGCTTGTCACGGATGAAAATAATACGGTCGAGGAAGTTGAAGCTATCGAGGAAGCCGATGGTACAACAACATTTGTACAATTTGTGTCAGCTGCAGATTGCACTATACTGGATAGCGGTGGTGAAGGCGAAGGCGAGGGTGAAGTTGATGGTGATGGCGATGGCGATGGTGACGGAGACAATAATAAGAGTCCGACTGAAGATTCATATTATCGTTCAAAAACATTTTATTGTTCAAATTGTGGAAATTGCTATAGCGCTGCTGGTTCACTAAAATTGCATATGCGTGCTTGCATACGTCAACGGCAAGAGGTTCCGCCCGAAGATCGAAAATGTGAAATATGTAATAAAGTGTTTAATTCGGTGTCTTACTTGAAGGAGCATATGATGCGTCATACAGGCGAAGGTCCAAGACGGTGTACACGTTGCTATCGTAAGTTTGTTGATGATGATAAATATCAAGCACACATAGAGACGCACAAACAACAAGATAAATTAGAGGCTGAAGCAGCTGCACTGGCTGAACAACACGGCGGAAAGAAAGTTGTCTTAAAAGAATTTACGTGCTCCTTCTGTTCTACAAATTTCACTGTTGTATTTGAAGCTGGTCAAGTGAAAAGACGTTATGCTTGTGATTATTGCCGTGAGAAGTATTCCAATGCAGAGATGTTGAAACGGCATAAACAAACAGTTGATGATAAACGTGAATTCCCCTGCACGCGTTGTGGTAGGAAATTTGTATTCGAGGGATTCTTACAACGACATATACCAACTTGTGACGGCACCATCAAACGTCGTAGAGATATTAAGTAAATTTAATTATGTTTATAAACATTGTACTAATTTACATTATATTTTATGTAATTAATTGTTTATTTTTTAACATAACATTAAACTTAGTTATAACATTAGTTTGTTCAAGATAAATGCGGCAACGTTGAAATATGATATATATATTCTAATTCTGTTATCATATAAAACGTAATAATAATGCGAAAACTGGTATTGTATAATTACAAATAAATAAAGCCAAATTATATGTAAAATAAGTTTCGTCTATGTAATTCTTTTAAATTAAACAAGGAAAAATATTGTGAACTGCTTTTAAGATATTTATTAAGTTTGAATATCGAATATTGTTTTCTTCAACAATGCATAACGCAGTTAAAAAGTGGTACCAACAATGACAGGGAGCTACTCGTAGAGTGGCTACGACTAAGTGCCGTTCAGCAAACCCAAAAGAGACTACAGGAAAAATTACTAGGACAACATAATCCTTAAATCTTAGTAGACAGACTAGCCATATGGCGGCTAGCAATACATTAGAGCAAACTAGTATTATTCACCCGAATTATATATATAGCGGTAGCAGCTATTTTTTATTGTATATAATTAATATTAATAATTAATATAATTTTAACCTTCTAATTAATATTATTTATAATAATTTTTTGGTATCGTCTAAATCATGTCATCCATTTTGACAACATTTATAATAATTAAAACCGTTGCGAGTAGCTAAAAAGTGTTTCTAGTCTGGACAAATTTGTGTACATAGTACTTTGATTAATTTTATTTATATATCTGTTTTAATATTAGTTTAATTGCAACGATTTTGTTTCAAATTCCAAGCCTGATTCAATTATTACTGAGTGCAATTTTATAAAATTTGCTTCACATTCTTAGTGAGTTTGATCATTACTACTTCTTAATATAAATCCTATTTTAATTTTTAAATATATGTTTATATATATTAACATATATAAATAGTTGTAATGATTCTTATACTAAGCCACAAAATTCGTTAACTTTCATAAAATATGAATGCTTATTCATAATTTTCCACTTAAATAAAAGCAAAGTTATAATAGTATCGCTTTTAACTTTAAGTAATTTAATTTATTTAACAAAATTGGCATTATTTAACCAAATAAATTGTGTTTCACTTATACAAGAATTGTACAATTCAAAGCAAATCATTGACAACTGCACCAGATTCCATAGTATTTTTTTTTATTGTACATATTTACCTCCACAATTTAATATGTTCACGTTTATTTTTTGCACTGTTTTCAGCGTGAGCATAGAATTCCATAAATATTGGTGTGATTAATTTATCCTTTGGTACTGTTTTGTAAATAGGTTCACCATAATAAGTACCAACCTAGAAAAGTTGTTTTATTAATAAATCTCAAAATTTTATAGATTTGACCAATATTAATCATATGCTTACTTCCCAACCGGGTACATTGGCCATCAGTTTAGCCTCTTCGTCACGATTGCGACGTAATTGCTTAAGATATTCACGATCACGTTCTGCAATGAGTATGGGAAACATAACATTCTGTGCGGAACGCATTTCAATTTCCTCTCGCTTTACTTTTTTTGTTGTCAGATAATACATATACAAGCCAAAAGTGGTTACAGCAGCATAACCAGCAAGAAATTGATAGCCTATAATAGTGTTATTAAAAAAAAGATTTTAATTGCTAATTGGAATATTTATTTTAGAAGATTACCAGTGAAATAGGTTTTGGCAGGCACTCGAGCGAAGTTAATTCTCTTATATCCCCCAGGTGGTGGTAAATCCTGTGCTCTACTAGCAGTTGCAGCTCCAGCACAGTCCATTTTGTTGTTTATTCTATTTTAAATAGTAATATAATACTTTGCTTAAAGAAAAAAAAATGATTATTTTACCTAATCGGAACTGTAAAATTATGTTTTGCATAACAGCAGGGCTGCCAACACACAAAAATGTACTAAACTTTGACAGCTGAAATGTCACTTATGTCAAAGCGTAGTAGCTAAGAAATCTTAGAGATAAACAATGGGCAATGTTATTTATTTTACACTTTTAAATTAAATAATAATAAAATTATTATAAATTAAAAAGGGGATGAAATATCTGTATACATTATTGTACATTTATAGTTATAATTCTTCATTTGAATTGTCACCTTCGCCTGCCCATGGAGTGTGAAGGTTAAGGTTTTAAATTGTGAAAAATAAACAATCTGGAAAGGAACATATTTCAAATTACCCGCGCAACATAAAAATTACTAATTATAATTTATGTTTTTTTTGTAGTTTACACTTTAGCTTATGTTACGTAAGTCAGCATAAATTTGTTCTTGCTTTTGTTTGAAATTTGTCTTGGTTTTTGTTTGTTAAATTTGCCCCCAGTATTGCCCCACTACATTGAAACTTACGGGATAGTATTCACAAACTCCAACGGGCAAAAAGAAGTAAATAAGGATTAACATCATAATATCATAGAAACTGCAGTTTTACTCTCGCCGTTACGTGGTTCATCTGTTCTCCTGTCTTACAACGCACAAAAACCTATGACCAATTGACCTTTGAACCCAACCCATTGAAGTAACCAGGTTTCTCCGTTTGTATATATATATATATATATAATATTCAATTAAATCCCATCCACCCCTTATCATCATTCCCCATCTACATCCACAGCCATGTAATTGTCATGTGTTATCTGCTTACAGGTCCCAGCGAGTTATACCAACAACATAAAGCCTCTATTACAATTTTCACAGACTGTTCTAGGTTTTAAAATAATTTTAAATATTGTAACACCATTAAATTAACGCTTCTGTTGCAATTAAATCAAAAACAATTTGGTAGCTGTTTTGTAAATGCACTGATGTATTGTTAAACGTTCATATGTGACATCTTGGATAAGCATATATTACATCAATAAAAAATTATTATATTGTAAAATATATATCATTATATAGTAATAGAGAAGGTGGGCGATAGTAAAAGCATAAAATTACAAACAATTAAGCCAATATATATTTTCTAATGCCACTAATAATGGATATTTGACAATATCAGGCTGGTCAGCACAACATATTTGCAGGCTTAAAAAATAATTTTCGTATTATAGTTTTCTCACTATTACCCCCCTCTTTTTTATGGACATTAAATTGTTAATAATATACTAATGTTATAATTGTAGACTAAAATTAATTTACATGTTTTATTATAATAGATTTATTCATACATAAGCTATTTTGCTATTTTGATTTTTTTTTAATTATCAAAATTAATTTTCTGGAAATTTAATATATTAAAATTATTTTGTGTGTACTAGAGTTGGACAATTTTAATTGCTTTTTTTATAATTATTATTATTATACATATTGTATAGACACTTAACAACAGAAAAGTTCAATACAAAAAAAATTAATTTGTGTACACACTCACTACAATGTAATTTAATTATATTTTAACTGAAAATAATTCAATTTTGTACAAATTCATTAAATGGTAAAGCACGACTAAAAAACATTAAATTCTCTTTAGAATAAAAAAATTAAAATTATTTGAAAAAAATTGATATTTAATTTTTTATGATAATTTAAATGCATCTGGTGGAATCCGGCCTTCGTTGTATGCCTTCTCAAACATGTGACAAGCGGTATCGAAATCCCATTGATTTTCAGAGAGACACCTAAAATATAATTTTATTATATATATCGAGTTTATTAAAAAAAAAAATTTAAAAAATAATTACTTCTCACAGAACATGAAATTCATCTTGCTCTTTTCATGCAAAGCGTGCACCATACGTATTTTAGTAGCGTCATCTGGTATACCGATATTAGCTACGTTGCTAGTTGCATTTTCATTGATATTTCCTTGAACCGCTAAAGGTAACTGCATTCCACTTGTAGAAGCTTGATTTATATTTATTTGATTAATTGCATTAGGTAACTGCATGGCTGCTGCAGATGTAGACGCACCATTCAAATTTATTTGACTCATTGCGTTTGGTAAATACATTGCATCGGCAGATGCCTGTAGATGCGAATGAAGGAAAATTGATTTATAAATAAAAAGATAAAAAAATAATAAATACGTACTCCTGGTTGCAGACGAGATTGGATGTTGGTAGCAGCTTGCATATTGGTCATTGTAGAATTTTGTGCTTCAGTCATACCCACAGATTTTTTCATAAACGATTTACTTTGTGCTTGAGTAGCATTTGATATATAAATCAATTCATTACGAATGGCCAATGTATTTCCGGTACGCAAAAGAAAGTATGTACGTGCGAAAGTCCGAATATTACCGTTGGTTGCGGTTGGGCTAGTATCGACCTCTTGAAACAATCCAGTGACTGTAAATATCACAACTTCGTCCTAAAATAAAAATAAAATTGATGAGTACAGAATAAATACTTAGGATATATCATAAAATACTCATGACAGGATAAAATATTATCTAAAGAAACTGAGCATTAACTTCAATGAAACTTGTAGGCTTTACAGGGAGGACAATTAGACAATAATAAGTATAATAATAATAAGACAATAATAACTTTTTAAGTGCTTAGCCGACACTGATGACAAACGGAAGAGATGCTGAGATCTTTAGGTTGCAGTGCAAGTTTATTCCAAACTTAATAATATTGATATGTTTTTTAAAATAAACTTTTAATTTAAATTAATAATTACAATTAATTAGAGCACTATGAATAAATTTTAAAATAAAAACTTTGAGTTTTATTGTTATGAAATTAACAATATTTTTGGTAGATCGGTATATAATAATATATAATAATAATATATTTACTCTTCTTTGTTCTTTTAATGCTTAAGTTGAAAGCATGAAGTCAAATGAATCTATCAGATATAGTCTATATGTCGGTTTATTACATATAAAATTTAAAATATTCAGGCTGATTTTAAACCGACCTTAAATTGTTGTTCTAGTAAGAGGGAATCTATGTAGCAGATACTATTAAGGGAATTACAAATACGAATAAGTTAAGTGAAGTGAAGGAAGAGGATAAGTGGGAATTTAATAGACATGAACATCAAGTTTATAAACACAAACACTAAAAGTTTTGTTGATGTGCTTCAGATTTTATTTAGTGTACTCAACGTGTAGTGTAGTGCTTACAAAACAGTACACTATGTTTGGTATTTTACAATTTATTTTATTTTAGTGGTTTAAACAAAAAACAAAAACGTACTCACCGAAATAAAAGTCAAATCCACAGTAAAAGAAGATTTATCATGTATAACACGAGGCCATTCCGCAAGTGTTGAAACAATTGCTAAAGGACCGATTTTCATATTTCGAGTTTGTGAATCATTAGCAACTAATCGCTTCAAATTGCGGTTATATTTCCAGAATGATGATAATCTAAAACAAATTAAAATCAATTTTTTTCCATTATAATACACACATATATATCGTACCTGCCAGCTTGGCTTGCTGGTGCTACACTAATCGACATTAATGCTTTCTCATGATAAGCATCCAACAACGGTTGGCGATTCTCTGAATCGAATATTAGAAAATATTGGCTTAGGAAAGTCTGGAGCATGGAAGCAGCTGACTCCTGAATCAAACATGATGCGTGCGATTTTGGTAATTTACCTTGGTATGAGTCTAACGAAACTAGAGGCAATAACTCAGCTCCATCCTATATAATGTGAACAAATAAATAAATTTGTATGAAAACATTTTTAGAATTATTTTTTTTATTATCTGAATGAAACCCACCAGTTTTTTCAATTGTGGAAATTTACGACGGACCTCACTGCGAATATATTTTAAATTGTTATAAATTTTAATTATAGTTATATGGTTTTTTTTACAAAAATAAATGTTGAGTATATTTAAAGAGTATCAAATTAAATATTTTTAAAGTTTAAATTAGTTGGTTGCTTGACGTTGTTTAAGGCAAATCACAGGATCAAAAGTGCAGAAATTCCAAAAACTATTTATTGTTTATTATTTCTAGGATTTTCTATTTCATGAAGGCATTTACAGCATTTATTTTAAATTAAAAATGTCTTAGAAAACAATATGTTAAATTTATTTTCATCTAAAATGAAATTATAATTAAATTATGTTATTTTTTTGAATATAAATTATATATGGTAATGAAAAATCTGTTAAAAAATAATATAGCTTTCATTTTTATCACACGAAAAGTCAAATTGAGAATATTTTTAATTTAATTATTAACATATTTAAAAAGTTAAAGTTATTTAAGCAACCACTGAAAAAGTCTGACAGTTCAGTTATTTATTTTCAATTAAAAATAATATTATTGTCTATAAATCAAATTATGTTATAAGTAATTAATAAACTTTAAATATATATAAATTACTTATACATAATAATTATAAATTATAATCATTGTAATATGTATTACTACATATGCAAATATATAAAATTTATACATATTTTTTTTTTTTAATTTATATTACAATTTAAAATATTAATTTGTTTTTCTTTTTACATATCATGTAAATTTTAAACCAAACGAAAAAACAAATGAATAATTTTGCAAAACGATCTTTCAACGTCATCGAATTATATGTTTGTCGAAACCAGAACTCAAGAAAATTTAAAGACGTTAGTCACAATAGCGTCTTACTTGTACTTTTAATCAAACCAACATTTAAAAATAACTTAGTACTTTTAAAGCAATTTAAAATTGTATTATAAAAATTATAATGAGTAAAATGATTTAATTTTTAAACGTCATTATTAACAACTCAAAAAATTTGTTTTGCCATCTCACATTCTAAGGCAGTCTTTTTAATACCTTTTATTTATAATAAAAATGTATTTTTTATATATGTATTTTAATTTTTTGTTTGTTTTTTTTTTAATTCTTTTTTCTTTTAAAACAGAAATAAACCAATACTTATTTATCAAAATGATCGAAATACTAAAATATTTTTATACATACATATATTTAACATTATTCTATCTTGTATAACTTATTTATAATTATATATTTTTTGAATTTATGTGTTTAGTATTTGTTATAAGTATAATAAGATCTGTTTTAGGTTTTTTATTTTAATATGATTTATTCATTTTTATTGATAAGTTTTTAGTTTATTTAGTTTTATATTTTTGTGTTAATATTGTAAGCAAAAAAAATGCTTACTCACAAAATTTAATTCCATATATAAAACTTTTTAGTGGCGTATGCAAGCACTTACAAACCTCTGAGTATTAACCAACTATAAGCTTTCCATATTGTTAATATAAAGTGCTATTATCTTGCTATTAAATATTTTTGCAAGTGGTTTCAAAAGCTAATATGGTATTATACTGGTAATCTCATAAAGCGAGGTAGAGTGTTTTTTATTTTTATTTTGTTATAGATTTATTTTATTTATATTGTTATACAGTTGATTAAATTTATACAGAATAAATTAATAGAATATGTAAAATATATGCCGTTTTAAAAAATTAATAAATATATTAAAAAATTTTTAAAAAGGTTTATTTTCGTTTTTGAAAATTTTTTTTACGAATTCAAAATCTTTTCAATATTTTTTTATATTTTACATTTTTTCTTTTATATTTTTTTTTTGTTTTTTTTTTAATACATATGTTTGTTTTTTTGAATTTTTTTTTTTATAAATACATTTTCATTGCTAAATATATATAGAAAATATTTAAGTAATAAAATGTAATAATGCTTACTCATTTATACAATTTTTAATTGCCTTAATTTATTATAATATATTTACTTGCATGCGTTTATGTTATTTTTAAATATTTAAATATTCATTTGTTTTGTTTTGGTTTTTTCAAATACATTTTTTCATTACATAGCATGCGTATTATATGTTAAAATTTTAATATTTTTTGATTAATACAATTAAAAATACATCTATATACATATGCACAAATATAAACACATTTTTAGAAAATGTTTTCTAGTTATAGTATTGCACATTAAACTGAAATTTTTTCTAAATTATAATAAAATAATTTTAAGTAATAAAATACATGATTAACATTTGTTACTATTATAATAATTATGTTTAAAGAACGAATAAAAATGTTTGCATGTCTAGAATATAAATTTTTTATTGGCAATTAATTTTATTTGAAAAAATTTCAGTGAATATTATTATTAATATTAAATATTAATATTAAATGAAATTAGTACAAACATAACGAGTTAAAACATTAAAACTAAATATGTATTTCACATTGATAGTATATAGATGTATTATAAATGATAGTTACTTAAAAATTGTTTCAGTAGTTTAGTAATTAAAAATATTTATTTCGTTTTATTTTTCAAATGCTTAAATTATTATTTATATTCTAAAATACTTTCATTTATATAGAAAGTTAAAAGAAAGAGATTTCTTTTTAAATCAACTAATGCAAATTCATACAATTTGATGTTATTTTTTTTGTAATATTTAAAAAAATTATATTTATTTTATTTATAATAAAAATTTATTTTTTTTAATATATATTTTCACATATTTTACTAAATATATTTAATTATAAATATTTTTATTAAATAGAATTTTTGCTTTAGTTAACAATAATTGGAAATAATTTTCTTAATAAAAAATTTATTATAGTTAAATGCAATTTTTAAATATTTTTGTATTTTATTTATATTTATAAAATAATTTTTACATGATATAATAATTGAAATAATTTATATAATTTATAAATATTAAAATAAAATAAATAAATACTAAAATAAATTATTAACATTAAAATCACTATTGGCAGAATTTTTATTTTAATATTTTTTATATTAATTTTATAATTTTTTGTATAAATGTTTTTGTACGAATATAATTAAATATAATACATTAATATTTCAATGTAGCGTTTTCTGGCAATTGAGAAATACATTTTTTTGCGAGCGAAACAGAATTTGTCCCTATAAAAAATTTTTGATGTGAGCGAAAAAAAAAAACAAAAATAAATTAATTATTTAAATAAATTTTTCAATTCTTTTCCTACATAATAGCATATAGCATGTACAATCCCCACAGGCAAATGTCTACTTAATAGAAATTAAAACAGTATAAAACAGTGCCCAAGAGTAATAAAATTGTAAGAGAGTTGTTGTGGTAGCCCATAGGGATGTGCTAGTGTTGTCCCTTTTGGGTGTATTGAAGGGAACTTGGTCGTCGAATTTGACGAATGGCTCCGGATCTACGTTGGAATAATATAGCTTGCCTATTGTTTTTGTTTCAATTTTATTTAGATAAGCAAGAACTAGCTGTATGATTTATTTGAACATATTTCGAATAGTTTATACTTGCGTCTAAATGGGAATGTTAGTCAGTATGTACAAATAGTTGAAACGAGTGAATTTGAAGCTTAAGAAACTTAAGATCTCTGAGATATACATAAAAACTATTTATTTATTTATACAATTTGTCTCTATTTAAAAACTAGCTTATAATAATTCTAGAGCAAATAAAATGGCACTAAGTTCCAACAACGGGTCTATGTCTCGGATACACTCGCTAAAATCAAAGAACAACTAAGTGACTTAATAGCTCATTGGCGTGCTAAAAATTTGTAGATAATATATAACTTGTAGTTAATATATTTAGTTTTTATTTAATTAAAAAGAAATAAGTTATTTGAGTTGAAAATCTTAACACAAAGATAGTAAATGCACTTGAATTACAGGTGTTGTGTGCTTTTATAGCTCAGATGTTGTTGTTTTAACCGGATTGGCGAATTAAGAATGAAAATGGTTAGCGACTAATATTAGCGAATGACCCAGGAATGTAAATATATCTCTGCAGAAATTCAAATGAACAAAAATTGTTTTTGCGTATTTTTTTGTTGTTTTTTGTGCGTCTTTTATAGATAAATGTTTTTTATTTTATTTAAGTAAAAAATTATATCAAAACGAAAATGAACTTATTTTTAATTGCTATCATTCTTATCTTAACATCCCATTTAAAAAATTTATTTATTTATTTAATTTTTCGCTTTCAATCAGAGGGCCCTTATGACATGCTATATGCACTTATTATCTCAATCGAAGTAGTTAATATATAGATAGTAACACTGTATGATATTACATTTTATGTATTTTACCATTTAACGATTTATATATATATATTAGACATTTTTGTTTTTACATTTTGAGCAGCTGTTATGGAAAAGTTTTCTGCGCTTTCTTTCTTCAAACCTGGCGAAGCTGAAAAGTCTTAAACACCATATTTAGATTTTGATGTATATTATATCAAAATCTTTACAATTGGAATACTACTTACCCTTGCAACTATAATTGTTTTGCAAAAATTTAAAACATAAAATTTTGATACCTGATATAAAACTTTTGTTCCTTGAAACGATTGCGTAAAGGGTTACCCATTAAAGTTAATTCAACAAGTTTCATGTCGCGAAGAACCAACAAATTAGCCAATGACATAATCTATAAATACAATAAGTTTATAATGGATTAATTAAATCATTGTGAAAATAATAATATAGAATAACGAATTCATTACCTTATTATTATCCAAATACAGCGTTTTTAACTTAGGTAATCGAGTAGATGTATTTTTAAATCCTTCCAAATTTGTTAAAAAGTTTTGACTTAAGTTAAGTATCTCAACGTCTGGAGTAAACTCCGTCATTATGTTAAGTACCGCTGACATAACGTTGGGACGAATCAAAGCACAAAACTCGCTTTTGAAATTGGGATCTTTATGAAAACAGCTCAAATCCATACATTTAGTTCCTCGATCATATTTGTATGTCATAGCTAGCGCAATTTTTTGTTTTAGGTTATCATCGACTGTAATATAAGGGAAACCATCACGTACACGTAAATGTAAACGAAAACCATCATTCATTTGAATAGGTTTTTCATAAAATTTTAGCTTTTCAGCAACAGTATAATCTTCCAAGTAGAAAACAATGGAATTTTTCTCAATCCGCCAATAACAAGGCATGAATACCATCGGATGCAAAGCATTAAGTAATTCACGTACAACATCATCCCGTGAGTAACGGTGACCGCCATGGATCTGTAAATAATATTAAATTACAAAATTACTAAAATTATAAACGAAGAACATTTATTATCACTTTAATGATAATTTCATAAAATTAAGTTGTATAATTAAATGTTTCAATTTAATTTAACTGATTATATGCTCAATAATTAATTGTACCAGTTTCTAAAAATTAAGTCAACAAATTTTTTCGAGAACCTTAAAACTAGAACAAAATATCAACAAGAACTATAACAACACACATATTGTAGAATATGATAAGGTACATATGAATATAACGTGGGTTGGCGACAGAGTTCCCTAAGTTCCATTTGATAAAAAATGAAATAACTTGACAGGAAAAAACAAGAACAGCTTATAAACATACCCAAATCTACTCCGCTATAGAATCCAGCTTCCTTCAGGGATTATAGACTAATATTATATATAATGACGTATGCATTTGAGTACTATAATGCACCGCTAAACTTAAAACAGTGACAATTGTTGAATAAGAAATCATCAGTAACTTTATATGATGTATTTAGTAGAAAATTCATCCTAGTAAGCGCAAAGCATTAGGAAATCTATCTCCGCAAGAAAATAGATAGAAAGCGCCAAGTAGGCTTATGAAAACCTGGAAAAATACTATTGAAAGTGATATGCGATGCAGACGTGCAAACTAAGAGACAACCAAGAGTACCACGAGTTATAAATACTGCACAATGAAAGCTAAACCGAAATAGGATTAGGTAAGGTAAAATAAGAAGATCGATTGAGAATTGTTGTTTAAAGTGTAATTCTCACATTATTTTTATAAATACACTATACGACAAAACCGAGATCTTTTTTCTCCTTTAAGATGATCTCAAATTTGAGATCAACCAATTTGTTTCTTGTTGATACATATTCTAATAAAAAGACTTCAATACTGTAATATACTACTCTTTATCGACCGCCTATATATTCACAAAGAATTCATAAATTATGAAGACAAAAAAAAAAGAAATCTTTACTGTTAACTACTTTATTGTAATTTTTCAGTTTAGACCCCTTTTCTGACCTCCATCCTGTTGTTTGTTACACCTGTGTGTGTAGCATCACAATAGGCATGTTTGATTATGTATAAAAAGCGCGTTTGGATGGATTATATTCTTAAAAATATTTTAATTCATTTAGAATAAATTATGCGATGTATGTCACATTTAAAATATGTTTACAGACGAAAAAGTTTACATCTCGAAGCACCTATCGTCAATAAATAGATGACAAATAGGTGGGACTGACTACTTTAATAGGATATTTTTTATGTTAGTTTATTGAGAAATTTAACTGAGTTGGTTTCGCCATGGAATGGTATGTGTTGAAACAGCAAAAACAATATTTCTATAATATCTACTGAAGTCTCAGGCCGTAAGCTCCTCAAGAAGATAAAGGAACTAATCACAACAACAACAACATCTACTGAAGTCTGAAGAACAGATGTTAAAATCATGTGTATTCTCTTTTAAGCAAAGCCAAGATGTTTACCGACCACAATTTATTTTAATTTTTTGTCGAAGATTTCTCTGGTCTCCTTTACTGCTTTATATTGCAATATTTTGATAACATAACATCTACATTTTTAATAATATCGAATCAAAATAAGCATTTTTTAAAAACTTTTAGTGGGCCGGTAAAAAAATTTAATTGCTTTCTTATTATCATTAATCGAAGAGAAAACTAGGTGTTGACAATATCTTCACAAAGGAAATTAGTGTTACTTCTGTTTTTCGTTATTTCTTTTTCATTAAACATTTGTATTACAAAGGTTAAAGTTAGTATCATATATAAATTGCAAAAAAAAATAGAAAAAAGATTTTGTTGTTTAAATCTGGTTTTTTTTTTAAAGAAATGTTTCGAAATGCTGTGTTTCGAACCAAACCGTACCCGTAATTATATTGAAACCATAAAAACAAAAGAATTTATAGTCTTTAAACCATATTTCACAGTACTACCACATGCTTACGGTACAAGCACTGATTAGTAATCATTTATGAAGTATCAAAGAATATATCATTAACAATGTTTTAACTGATAAGACGTACCAGTACCAACAAATACCAAAGCAACTCAAAACATATATAGTTAATATCTATAAGTATTTTGCGTTGGCTTATGACAAATTCAAATTAGCGCAAGGCAAAAAAATTGAAAATAAATCGCATTTTGTATTCGACAACGACTGTCAGTGTTTGGTGCGAAAATATTCAAGAAGAACGTTAAGTTCAAATTAAAAATATTTAAATAAATAAATAAAAATTGTTAAAAAACTAATAATTGACAAAAAAAATGCATTTACCATTCTTTAAATGTTACTCAGGCGATTGTTGTTGTTGCGAAAGCAATGCAGATGATGAAACTATTTCTGATATATCATGGACACCCGGAGAATCAACAAAAAATATCGATATCAACCAAAATTTAGTGAGTTTGTGAAATGATTTATATATATATAATTCATATAATAATTCTATTTTTATAGAATATCAGTGATAATAGTGTATCAACTATTGTGGTAACGCAGCCAAGTGGTTCTGCAGCCGAATCAACTTCAGAGAGTACAGAAAGTAAACAAATTGAAGATATAACAATTGATATGCCTAAAAGTATTGGTGAGAAGGACCGTTTCACCGATATGTCAGAAACTATTTTTAAAAGAATTACTTAAATATAAATCATGAAATAGTATAAATAATAATATTAGTATAAAGCATTATTTGCTAATGAAATTTAGAGTACCTAAGAAATTTCAAATTTCAACGACTACACCCAATATATAAGATATAATTTAAATGTTATTCAGGGTCTCAAGTAAGCGCTCGGTAAATAGTTGCCTAGTAACAGTCCAAACCGATAATAACAAAATACATTGACCCGAAATGTGTTTTGTTGTTGCTGCATTGCAATGTTACTATTTTAATCGGTTACCGATATTACTCGGATTTGCGAATACCGCTATCAATAATTAGAGTTTCTAAGTAGCCTCAAAATACATTTATATATAAATAAAAACAAAAAAAAAGACTAATTGTAATTGAAAATGGAAAGTCGATTAAAAGTATTTGTTTATATGGTATTATTACTTTAAGTAAATTCAATTTTGTTTATACTTTTAAAACTAAGAAATTAATATTTCATTAATTTGGTTTACATTTAATGATTGATGTATTATTAAGATATTATAAATTTATTTTAAATAAAGATTATAACAGGCTCTCATTATAATTAATATAACAATTGTGTATATTTATTTATTGTAAACCAAAAGTGTTGATTAGTTGAACATCAATAACAAAACGATATACAGACCCAAGAAAGCCCACTTGAGCTCAAATAATGGCCCGTTGTGGTACCACAGGTTTGGAATTTGTGCATACATACGATGGTCAGCATACGATCAACGCCGAGAGACAACAATTTCTCCATCAGAAAAGGTAAACCAATCTGACAGTTTTTTGAACTTGGTTGGTTGCCCCTTTTTTGCAGAATGACAGCTCGGTTAGGTCGGTAAGGCTTCCCGAAAATTTTAGATCTTTTCTAAAATTTTATATATACAGAAACCTCTTAAAAATCTCCACAATGAAAGGATGAATGTGGGATATATAAAACAAAAAATCATATACACTCAACCTGTGCTAGTATTGCCATGGAAAGGTTGTAGTGTTATTATATGTATGGCAACGGGTCAAGGTATATTAGAAACAGAAGCATAAAATATAGAAATTTTAGTAATGAATAAAGCAACGTCTCTTTTGTTTATCCCTTGCGTTGTAACGATCAGGTTAAAATTTTTTGGAGCTTAACAACTTGAATAGATCTTCAAGGAATAGATCTTTAAGCAAAAACACATCTAACATGATGCCTACTACAAACCTGTATAGAGGTTTAGCTTTATTTTGAATTTGTGTAGCTTACGGTTAGACAGATTAACCTAACATAACAAACTTATTGAAAGACTGCAAAGCAAAAAATAGCAAGTAATATTATAATAAATAATATAATATAATTATATAATTTTATATATATATATTTTTATTATAATGTATTAAATAACGTTAAAAAATATTAAAGCTTTTTAATAAATGCTGCAGAATTTCTCATATTTTACATACATACATTAAGACTGAAAAGTTTCGAATTCTCATTTAAAATTCGCGCGCTGTATATTTTTCGATATTTTAAGTTTATGTAGTTTGGCAGCACTGTCCTTAATTACTATGCCAAAAATGAGCTCGATCTGTCAGACAGTTCGTTTACGGCAGCTGTTGAAACCAGTTCACCTCAGTAGTGCGTTGCGAAATGTCTTCGACGGTCGTACGACCGTCCTGGAAGGCTTTGTACCACTCATAAACTTGAGTTTTCGATAAAACTGATTCCCCATAAGCCTTTTGTAGCATTCGCAACGATTCTGCACACGAAATTTCGTTCGAAACACAAAATTTGATGCAAACTCTTTGTTCAATATTTTTTTCCATTGTTTTTTTCGCAACGCCCTACTGAGGTGAACTGGTTTCAACAGCTGCCGTAAACGAACTGTCTGACAGATCGCGCTCATTTTTGGCATAGTAATTAAGGACAGTGCTGCCAAACTACATAAACTTAAAATATCGGAAAATATACAGCGCGCGAATTTTAAATGAGAATTTCCGAAA
>NC_051846.1:161565044-161576884 GCF_002237135.1 Teleopsis dalmanni | reverse complement strand
TAGTCCAGACCTGGCACCGATCTATTCTGATTACTATCTATTCCTGTCCATTACGAACAATTTTTCTGGCAATAATTTCGCTTCAAGAGTATGTAGAGGCTTGTGAAAATCGACTATCACAATTTTTTGCCAATAGGGACGAGAACTTCTATGAGAGAGGCATAATAAAATTATCTTCAAAATGTCAACAAGATATCGAATAAAACGGCACATATTTGACCTAAATCGAATCATTCTAACTATGGTAAATAAGCCTTCAATTTTATGCAAATATAAAGGCTTTCTTTTTACTACACCTATTATATTATGGTTAAATGACACTTTCATGGATTACAGATACTCTTACGTATGAAGATTATAAAACTAACCTAGGGTTATTAACTTTCATAGTAAATATTATTTCAACACTTTGAACTACTTTATTATATATTTTATAAATGAAAGTTTACATGTCTGTTTATATAATTATTTTGTGTATAGAAGCACAAGTGTTAATGGCATTTTAATTTATTGCACTGAAACAACCGACATGCCGGTTCTAACCGGTATCTCAAGCTCCTCTGACGTTTTCAATTTAAATATATTAATGAAAATGACACTCTAGCGACGCAAATTTCAATTTCAATTAAAAAAACTGATGTTTTATCGAATTCATATGTTGAAAGCATATTGGCCGGGTTTTTTTCCATATTTCATATTTCTTTCAATAAATTTGAATTTCCTGCAACGTCTTTGTATACTCATAGTATCTCATGAGTCAGTCTCAAAGTTCAATTTATATTAATAATAATATCGGTTAAATTCAAATGATTTTATTTTATATATATATATATATATACGTCGCGTGAACTGGGCACGATTTATTTTTATAAATGATAAGACTGTTTACGTATTTTTCATTTTGACTGACTATCTTAATTATTGATACACGATCTATATAAAATAAAGATAAATTTAATACTTAAAACAGAGAAATTAAATTAATGGTGCCTGGTAAAAAAAAAATTATTGAGATAAAATTCAACAATTTTTAGCAATACACTTTAAATTAATTTTTTACAAATAAAATTCTTACTAACAAATTTCTTACCAATAAATTTTTTTTTTGTGATGATAGTGTTACAATATATATTAATAATGATTCATTGTGTTCATGAATATATAAGCTGTACCCTTCAGGCTGTGCGACGTTTCATAGAAAATAAATTATTCTATTTAAAAATTTATTAAGCTTCGACTTAAATTTTGAAATTTAAAACTTATAAGATAAGAATATACTTTAAGACATCAGTTAAGTAAGTTTAAATTCTCTACCCTGAAAACTTTATTAAAGTTCAAATCAACATTTTTAAACTCTGAGGTTGACTTGTAAAACCCACTGAAGTTGATAATCCGCAATACGTAAGAAACTTTAAGTTTTAAATTATAGAAATTAAACGACGTAAGTTGATAACATAACCCGCAAGTTTTATTTTGAAACCATCAAGTTTCTACTAAACTCAACAGTTTAAATTATAAATTCATTTAAGTTTGATATATATAAAAGCCCTCTTAGTTTTAAATTTAAACAAACATTTTCGACCGTGTGTTGTGTCAAAACAATCTCTCTATACTCTCTATAAGACTCTCTATACAGAACTGTTCCTTCAATGACATTTCACAACAGTATTCTTTAGCAATTTTTGTCTGCTAATCGATTTCCTTTCAACAATTTAAGTGTATTAATTTTACATAAAAGAGTGAATAGCTCTACAATTTTAAACACGGTTGCCACTTATTGTACTTTAGTACCAAAATTGGTACTTTTTTTTCCGTTTGGTACTCTGGTACTCATGTTCAAAAAATGGTACATTTTCGGCGACCCAACTTTATTGTGGATATTGTATTGTTTTATACTTTTTGTACATTTTATATAAATTGTATTTTCTTATAAAAAGACAATAGAAAAATTTTGGACCTTTTTTTACAGAAATGGTACCTTTTTAAACCAATTTTGGTACAGAAAAAAATTTTCAAGTGGCAACCGTGATTTTAAATGACTTTTTTTGTATGGAACCCCCGAAAGTATCTAACGAAATTAAGAATTTAATTGGATATCATACAACTTTGTAAGTACTAATGAATATGACAATTGGTTTGCGATTAACACACTCACCAGGAATGCAACGCCATTTTATATGTAGCTTCTGAGTTCTTTTATAAATGCGTGAAACATAAAATACTCTTCTTAATTTTAATAGAGAAAATTATATATAATCTCCCAACTTTAAATTACCATGATAAATACAATTAAATACTATCAAATACCATTACATTAAAACAAATTTAGAGAACATCAACCAAGTGTTTTAGGTACATATATATAGTACAGCATTAATTTAACTCAATGAGAATTACAATGAAGCAATACTTAACAAAAGAACAATATAATCAATGTATTTTAAAATACAAAAATAAGTCTGATTAGATTTATTTATTATATAATTTATAACATCTAAATCTCTGTATAGAATTAAAGACTCAAAATCTTAATATCCATTAATAATGCAAAACATAACATAATGTTTCGTAGGATGGCATAACATACACATATCACTTTCAAGCCATAAAAAAATAAAAGAAATATTAAAATAAGCACCAGATACCCGATTTTCTAATAGCTTTGTGTACATTACAGTTTAAATTTAATGAGAATTATAATAAGAAAATTCATAAAAATTGTTTTTCTACAGATTGAATTATGTATTTAAATATATAATCATAATACTTATTTAATTGAATTATTTATTTAATTTAAATGCATATTTTTAACTTATTTGTTAAGTTAGGTCATACTGGCAATTCGTATGGCACCCACTTAGGCATATTTTCCCATCATTGTGTTATCGTATATAGAAGAAACTTAGAGTTCATTTATTCGTTAAAAACTTAAGGATTTGAAAAACAATTCTATTACTTTCGTTCTATACACAATTTTGTTATTCTTAAGTAGCATTTTTAAAAATGTACGCTATTCCCGACTGCATATATCACCTCAAGGATAACTTATTTATTTTTTAATCTTTCTTGTATTATGAACCTAATCTCACATTTTTAAAGGGTGTTTGCTTGAGAAGTTGTTCAACTTCTTAGATACCATAAGGGACCTATTTTCATAAAATTTTTCTAACTTCTAGTGATATTTAAAAAATAGCAAAAAAAAATCTCTTGCAAATATTTTAATATAAATATTTATTTTTAAAAAAGTAGGTTCGGTTTTGTAAAAACTCTCTTCCCTTTCAAATAAGTTAAAGTAGAATTACAATTTAAACATAAAATTAAATAGTATTCAATAAGATGATTCGATTGTTTAATTTTAATGATAGTTCTTACATCCCTACGATTTTCTTTGTTTCATACTTCTATGGGATCTTCAGTTATATAGGCGTTATATTCGTATTATGATAGATTTTCCTTAAGTTTTGTAAAATTGTTAAGATATTAAGTACAGTTTATCTTATATTCCACAAACTATTAAACTCGTACAAATTTGTTTGTATATATAAAGCTATATTATATATATGTGTTATAATCCATTTCATACATTTCGATAACGTTTATAGATCAACAACTATTTTCTTTTAGAATTAGATATGTATATATGTATATATACATTTTCGTATTAGAAATATAATATGTTTACTTGATAACTAAACCACTATATTTTAATGTATTCTTTTAACTTTTATTAAATCCTTTTTTTTATATATGTCTTGTTTTATACTATAAAAACCAGAACATTAATTTAATTAATTTATTCTTGTTGCCCATAGTTTATATCAGATTATATATAAAGTACACATAAAACGCTAATTAACTTCTTGATGCCCATAGTACTCACCGAATTACATATAAAGTAAATAAATAACGCTTGCACCAACTACTAACATCAATGTTTACTTATTTTTAGTTTATATCTATTGGTGAATCTTATAATATCTATATCTTAGTTAATTTCAGTAAGGATTTTATGATATTAAATTTAAGCTTGACAGAATGTCTTTAGATCCTATAAACAATCATAATAACTTTTCTGTTTATATAAATTTAAATTATTAATAATGAAACTGTATGTAATATTTTTATATGAATCGACTATAAGTATTATACAGATTTAAAATTTATGACGAAACACGTCATAGTAGACAAAGTCAAGTAAATTGAAAAAATTTGTAATCAATTTTACTTAGTAATCCACTGACTATGGATAAGTACTGAATCACTTATAATTCACATTTCGATAATATACATATATGTATATGTACTCATATGAGTGGTTGAGGTACGTATAAAAATGCAAAAACAAAAACAGCTTTCTTTTGTAAAGTCCCAATGAATGTTTTGGAGTCATTTCATACGTTTTTCTATTTAAGAATTTAAATTATAAATGAATATTTACATATTTAAATTAAATTAAATTACTCAAAAATACACATACAATAAAGTGTATTGTATATGTATAAACTAATGTCAATATAATATATTATCAAATATAGAACTACTATTCAGAAAACTTTTCCAGAAATTTCTTTACTAAAATTTACTTTTAAAACTATTTGTTGATTTCTTTAAAATTTATTTCGACGATCACTTATACTAGTCAAATCTTTTTCTACGGAACACTCCACATGGGCCCTCCTTTAGGGGTTGGAAATACACTGTCTTGTAATCAATCAGCTTGGGTACGCTTTTAAACTCATAATAACTCACCTGAATGGTGTTACATCTTTAGCAAACATAATAAGCAATTACATTTTATTATATACACATGTTGGATAAATATCTTAACTGACGAAATCACATTGGAATCAAAATAATACGAATAAAAATCAAGTTTTTTTTAAATGATTTCAGTAAACTTGATATTTATTTTTATATATACTAGGATTTCATGCGCCTAAATGTCTTAACAACAATAACTCTTTTGAATTATCTATCTCAAATAACCAATATTTGTGTAACTTACTCCTCCCAGGCAACTTTGAGCGCATCGCATAGGTAACGGATGTCTCCGAGTGGAACTGCTTGTAGTAATACCAACAAACCCTCTCTCAATTGACCAATTTTTGTGTAACGGGCTTCTTCCAGGCAACTTTGAAGGCAATAAGCAACAAATGTCTCCAATTGGAAGTGTTTATAGTAATATCAACACACGCCGTGTCAGTCTAACCTAACCTGACCTCTTTTTCGCAATATCCTTATGCAGATAGTTTGAATAATATCCATGGTATATAATTTATATGATTTGAGTTTCTTTCACATTAAAAAAATAAGAGTGCTTAAGAATTTTTTTAAAAATTTTACTTTTCAAGAAGTATAGGTATATTACAGTTTGATCAATAAAAGCACAATAAATTATTTTATTATTAAAATTTTTAGTTATTTATAAGTAGTGGCATAGTAAGAATTTTACTTAGCGGGGATATAGTGGAAAATATTTTTGTTCAAATTTTTTTACAGTTTATTAAATGGGAATTAGAGAATGTGTCAAAAAGGGGTTTGCTTTATTCTAGTATGTCTGGAATATATAAGAATATTTTTTATGTCAGAGTTTTTTTGGAATTCACTAAATTAATTATAATGAAAATTAGAGAAATGTCCTAAAAAAAAACATTTATATTTGTATTTAAAAGTATATATTATTTATATACTCTTATTATATACTTATATATAATAATATATTTATATATAATAAGAGTAGCAGTTTTATTAAAATATCCACATATAGAAATATGTATAGATGTATATTATTCTAAAAACTAAACGTAACTCTTTTATTCATTTCTTTTCCCATAGTTTTTATTATCTAGGGATGGATACGCCACTGTTATTAACCCATTTAATGGCAGTGTCTCTAAGTGAGAGGTGAAATAACCATTTCCATTGCTTGCTTGCTAATATTTTTCTATAATATATACAAATATATATATATGTTACAAATTTCGTTATATATACCCTACATTTCTATATGATTTTTAACAATATAATTGTTTTGTTTTTATTTTTGCTTTCAGTGACATTTTGTGAAAGGTAAGTTTTACTGTTGCATGGCTTAGTTGGCATTTTGTTTTATTTCAGATAATAATAATATCCTTGAATAAAATTTAGACTATAGTTACTGTTGATAAATAAAAGGCAGGCCAAATTAAATTAGGGAGGCAAGAGAATACAAAAAAGGACTTAAGGTGAAAAAGGTGAAGGACTTAAATGTAGCAAAAATATAATATATACTATTTAATATATTAAATAACTATTTACTTATTGTTAATCTTACAAAGACTAAATACAATACATTGTGTACAACACCTCTCATCTGGATACATTACAATATTTATTCACTAAGTTTGAGTTCCACATATATAGTATGTACATATAGTATAATTACTTGGAAAATTATTATTTAAATATTTTTAAGCTTTAATCATAAAAGTTTTGTATAATCACGCTACATTTTAACTTAAACATAGCACGTATCTACCCGTTTATACATACCTGCCAACACACGAATGTATCTATGCCTTACAAAAAAATCGATAAATTTTTTATACAATATTAAAGCACGAGGAATTTAAGTAAGGCATTAAAGTTAATTACCTTACTTTCTTTTTTCTATGTTTAATAACAAACATATATACTTATACTAGCTCTGTATATATATTCTCAATTCTTAAAGTAATTAACTATGATTTAGTATTTTATGGAAAAAATAAAATTTATCAATCAATTAGAACAGTCACAGTGACAATAAAATCAATTACTGAAACTAAAATTTTCTTATATACATTATATCTAAAATAAGTACAATATATGTAACGAATCATGTGTTCAGAAAATAAATTGTTAACAAATTTTTCTAATTTAACTAATTTAGTTTCCCAAGAGTAAATCTAAGTAAATTGTTTATATATTTATATTTATTATATATAGAAAACCATTTATCACAATACTTCCGACTTAACAATTTACGTATGTTTGCATTAAGGTCGGAAGTAAAATGTTAGTTGTACTTAAAATTTTGAATAAATATATCAGTCCACAAAAATGTCAATTATTTTTCAAGAGAATCCTAGCTTCTCAGTTTAGAATCATCATCATCAGCGTTACAGCTCGAGGTGAGCTTTAGCTGAATCAACCAGCTTTCTTACTTCTGCTGCATGTTGTTTTAGACCTCCAGTTTTGGATACCAATTTTTTGATGTCGTCGGTCTCAATTTAAAATGTCCAATATAAAAGAAAAGACAACAAAAAAGTGTTTTGTGATGTCAAAAAAAAACTTGAAAACATATTAAACCTGTAATTTAAAAATAACAGCTTATTTTTCTATTATAATTAATAACTAATTAATATAATTAATTAATATAATTATATTAATTATCTAAAATTAATAGTACATGACCTATTAGCACCTGACTCGACTCAGTAAGATACATTTTTTAGTTACATGAATCAAAGCAATACTCGATAGATGGTTCTTTTCATAGAATTTAACAGCCCATAACACCTCAATATATGTCAAAATTTTAGTTTTGAAGAATTTTATGGGTTTAAAAAAGAAATTTCTATTCTCAGGCCTATCATCTATAACATATAACTTATTACCACAGCCTAGTATTTAAACTCTGGTAAATCTTCAACTAATTTGTCATATTTTAAAAAGCAATTACTATTAAATCTGACATTTGATCTTAATAGACTTCTTTTAGTACAACTTTAGGTGTAATAAATTGTTAGAGAGTTTGTTAGAGTGACTTTACGGTCCCTGAATTGAGTTTTGACCTATAAAAGTGGTGTTAAATGTCTGAATATCATCACTCAAAATGCTTTTATCGTGATAAATGCTTAGTACACAATAATACTCAGTTAAAAAATAAAGAGACGAGGCGTTATTCTTTTCAGCACATTGTGTTATTTTGACAGTGTATATATGTTATATATATTAGATATATATTATATGTACTAAGATTTATCGTTTCTCAAAAAGTTTAGTTTTATATTTATGATATTGTGTGACACAGACTGTTTTACGGATACTACCCATTTTGTTCGGCTTAGTTATTTGCAGTCTTGAAGTTTTCTGTCCAGCTACTGTTACAACCCTGGTTTGGTTCCTTTTAGTATTCCAGTCTACAGCTAACTGTCTGAGTAAGCTTTGTTGTTTTAATATTTTGACGCTGTCGTGATCTTTAGAGCACAATAACTCTTAAGGTAGTAGTGTTATATCTCCCATAAGAATATTTTAACCTCTTGTGAATTGGTATCGCTATTTTATAGAATCAACTTTGGATTCTACTGAAATTTTAAACTTCGAGGTCTCTTATTTCGTGTACAACAAAATGAATTTGTTTGCTGATAAATTACAAGTTTGTTGACCGATGTCAATACACTATCTATTACGTCACTGTTTGTAAAACCACCTCCTTCTATTTTATTAATTAGTGTACAAGTTTTTTTGTTTAATTTTGACACATTATCCAAAAAGAGTTTCACTCAAACTGATATACTATTACTACTACTACTACTACTACTTTAATTCTTGACTGCTAAGTGGAGTATATTAATTTAAACCTAACTTTCTTACGATCATTAACTGATATGCTAACTACTAATAAATGTTTTCAAATCCTTGAATTAAAAAATTCTAAGGATGGACCATTAACAAACCAACCTGTTAATAATATGACAACTAATACTGTACTGTAGTTTTTAAAAACAATATATTATATGAAATATACATAAGATCGTTTAACTGTTGGTAAGACGATTTGACATGCCCTGAACACATTCGACTACTTTTTTATATATAATATTATTGGATTAATTTTTGCTTAAGGCCACACGAGATGAATTTCACTGGTTGAAAACTCGTTTACAGTGAAGAGAGACGAAAAAGGAAAAAACTCTGACCACGTACTCAACTGTTTTAAAAGCTATTAATCATTTTAATCCCCAAAATTGGTTAAACTTTTCAAATAATTTATCAAAAATTATCATAAGTTTTTTTTTAATTTTATACCAAAAATTAAACATTAAATAAAACTCAAATTTAATGGGTAAATAAAATATTTTATTTTCAATTTTAAACTTACATCAATAACAAAATATAAATATATATTTATCTTATAATATTAATAGTAATATATAGATTAATATATTATGATATATACTTAAATTTAATATGTGTAAATGAATATGTTTTATGCTTTATGTATACTTTATATATAAGCAGCAACAATATAAGAACGGAAAATTAAATTTCTAAATTGAAAATATTAAATTTAAAGATCAACATCACATTATTTTAATTATAATTCAAAAAAAGTATGAGCTCTAGCAGATTATTTCAATGTTTTTTTTTTTGTTTTTTATTTTATATGAATATTTTTATATATTTGATGATATATTAGTTATAGTGTGAAATATATATTATTTCGAGAAATGTTATTGAAACTATTAACTTTAAACTTATAACAAAAAAAATTTAATTATTTTATATATAAAATGAATTTTATATTAACTTATCGATGCCAACAAGCATCAGTATTGAATAAAACACTTCTTACAATATAATTTAATAAAAAAAAAACAGGCACAATATTATTCACAAATTAGGCTTAATTTTTATTATAATACTAGTTGTGTTTTTATATATAAAATATTTTCACATTATATACATATATTCTACATTTAAGAAAACTTCAAAATTTCGGTTATGCATAACAATAACAACCTTAACTGGCAGTCAAAACATTGGTTCAAATTTTTCTAGTTATTATTGGTTTATTTTTGTTTTGGAAGCCTTTATTAGTAACTAACAATATATATATACAAATATATATAGCATATATGTGAATCTTTTTTTTTTGAATTTTGCTATGCATTATTACTTAGATTTTTAGACTGTGACTTAAAGCAACTTAAGAAAGAAAGAAAAAAAAACAATTTTGTGGCAATAATTTTTTTTGTGTTGTAATTATTTGTTGTAATTAATTATTTAAATTAATTTTTAAAAAGTTAAAAAAAAAAAGTTTAAGATGTGAAACCAAATGATCAATTAACAATAAATTTTTGAAAATAAACTAAAACTGTTTTGAAAATGCTACAATATTATATAAAAAAATATAAAAAAATATAAATAAAATTTAATCAATTATAAATATTTTTTAAATTTTTTAAATAAAAATTGATCAAAAAATATACGGAATAAAATAACAAATAAATTATGTTAATAAAACTTATAAAAAATAATTACAAAGATGAAAATAATAATAAAAATTATAATAAAAATTATAATAAAAATAATAATAATAATAAAAATAATAATAATAATAAAAATAATACTAATAATAAAAATAATAATAATAATAAAAATAATAATAATAATAAAAATAATAATAATAATAAAAATAATAAAAAAAATAATAATAAAAAAAAATTTTTAAAAGAGAATAAAAGTTATAGTTAACAGAAAATTTAATTAATTTAAAGCTCAATAAATACAAAATATAATATATATAAAATTAATATATAAAATTTTTTTTTATTTATATAAATTATAAATAAATAAAGAATATAAATATAGATATAAATATAGAATATATATTTTCCATATAAATACAGAAAATGAATGCAATGAAAAGTACAATAAATAAATGTATAATATTTATAGTTATACAATAACGAAATAAATATATATATATAAGTACATAAACTTATACATAATTATATATTTATGTAAAAGTTAAAAAAAAGTTAAAGAGTAAAGAATAAGATATATGAAACATATAATAGTTAAATAATATACCAAATAAAAAATGAAATTAACAAAATATATTTAAAAAAGAAAATATTACATGAAAAAAGATATTAAATGTTATATAAAACAAGTTTTAAATAACAAAATATTATGTATAAAAATAATACAAAAAATTTTGTGCTAAAACATCAGTGTTATTGAGAAATAATTTTAAATGAAAGAGATGATAAATAAAAGAAAAATTAAAAATAAAATTAAAAAAAAAATATATTAAAATTAATTTGTTAAAAATATATACTTTATGCAAAAAATTTAAAAAAAAATATATTGATATGTATCGAGTTTATGATAAATCTTGTAAAAATAATTAATTGTAACAAAAACTAAATATTAAAAACAACACATTTATTGAAAAAATTATTATAATATAAATAACATTATAAGAAAATATAATATAAAATTATATTTATATTAAAATGTATATAAAATTATATTTATATTAAAATGTGATTTTAAATTATATTTGTATTATATTTTGGACTATATTATATTATAATATATTCATTTTATTCATATGTAAATATAACTTTAATTTATATTTATATAAAAATATAATTTTAAATTATATTTATATTAATTTTTATTAAATTTTAAATTGTTCACATAAGCTTTAATATAAATAATTTATTTGTTTTTTCTATTGCAGTGTGTTTTTTTATTTTATTTATATCTTTAATAAATTTTTATAATTATAATAGATTAATTATAGATCTCATAGTCACAGCTTTAAGTCGTTGTCTTGTAATATTTGATTTCAAAGAATTTCTTTAATGGAATATGTATAATTTTTAATATGATATATAAACATTACATTGATATTTAATCTCTTAAAATTAAAAACGATATAAGAATTACAAAAAAAAAAAAGTAAAATAACTTATGCACTGCATTTTGTTAAGGTACAACATTGATATAAGCGAATAATATATTGTAATGACCTTCAGCGGTCGGTCTCAATAAATAAATTATATAAACGATATATAAAATGA
>NC_051846.1:161499505-161564944 GCF_002237135.1 Teleopsis dalmanni | reverse complement strand
AACACTGAAAAACAATTTCTATATTATTAATGATTATATGAAAATTTGAAATCAAATCAAATAAATTAATGTAATACAATATTACTTAGTCCTAATGGGCGCTTAAATTTATTTCATTTTTTTTCAGCGAAAGTTCAACGGGCTTGGAAATCTCTTAGAGATGCATTTGCGCGGTACTGCAATGAAGTCAGAACTTCCACCGGTATGGCCGCTAAATGCAAGAAACCGTATCGTTATTATGACACACTACTTTTTTTATACGAAACAATGGAGCACAGACGGTATTTAAAATTATTTATTAATTATCTCTAATCATTCATTTAAATTATTTTAATTCCAACAATCTTTACAGTTCGAACGGAAAAAATCAACTGGTAAAACCAGAATTGGATTCGGATGAATTGCTTTCACAATCATCATTAGTAAAATCATTGTCAACTCCAGCTGCTAAGTCTGTATTAACGGTGCCAATCGATTCACCACAGCCTGCGACATTTTCGATGCCATCATCTCCACTACCGTCATCAGAGGATTTTTCAGAGGTGGTACAACAAAATTCATCTAAAAAGAAACGCCGACTGAAATCAAATAATTTTGAAAATGCCATAATGCTTTTAAATAATTTGGTTGGACAATCGGATGGAGACAGCATATCCAAATTTTTTGACACTGCAGCTGAAATGGTTCGTACGTGCACCCTTAGCACTAGCGAACTGTTTGATTTTCAAGTCCAAAGTTTATCTGCCATGAAAGAAATATTGCAGAAGATGGGGAAGCTATAATAGATGTATGTTAATATATGAGTAATATTAATAAAATTTTTGTTTATAATTTAATTACTATCACATCACTATATACCCACATATGTAATATTTGTTTTATCTATTTTTTTTTAATGTTGACTTTATTGTGTTATTTAATTTTGCTTCATTAATTATAATTTAATATATTATTTTTATATATTACATTCGATATATCGTAGATTTAGATAAGATATTAAGATTACTCAGACTTTTAAGTATTTTTTAAATTTACATAAATTCAATTAGTTTCTTTCTTCATTAAAATTTTATATATTGAGTTGAGAACTATTTATTATGAAATACTTATTTTAGACTATAGATGTATATAAAATAATTATTTTTTAAATATAATTTAAAAGAGAATTTAAAAACTGCTATTCTAATTAATGGATATTAACAGATAATAAGTGTTAAAAATATAAACACATTTTAAACTTTAGTAATTAAGCATTGTTTTTCAACTTAGATTTAAAAAATTTAATATCTGTAATTTTAAAATAAATTACTCATAGATTTAAAATAAAATTTAAGTTGTTCCATTCACACTATAGGTCAACAAAACCAAATGAATCAGTTGTTGTTGTAGTAACCAGTGGAGATCAATCGAGCAAATAACATGAAAGGAATTACAATTATGTATACATGAGTTAGGATATGGGTAGGTGTGATAGTAGTGCGAGATGAAAAGGAATTGTTTATGAGAAAGACTGGATTGAAGGTAGGTGCGGATTGAATGTGCGTGAGGTTTTAATTAAAGTCAAATTAGAAAATTATATTCACTTCAGTGGGGCCCAAAGAACAAAGATAATCCTTGAGAAATTCTGTTACTTATAAGAATCCAGCCTAATACTAAATTTATTTATGGTATTCACCTATTATATTTCTTTTCACTGTTTCGTATACGCTAGTGACGCGTACTGAAAACGATGATATATGAAGAACGCGTAGAGAACTACAAAAGCAAGGACATAACTACTCAAAAGTTTATGTGTATGCATTCTATTCTACTATATAGGACTCTCCCTTCGTGTTCATAGTCCCAATTCCAATGGACATAATCTGTGTCCATAGTTACTCGAGTTTTACCCTGATTCTGCATTGGTTAGACTTTAGCACTTTCATATGTTCATTAAGACATATGACATACGACTTACAGAAATCTACCCAGTGTAAATATCAAGTTATATATCGAAGTTAGGCTAACTTCTTCCTATGAATTTACAATTGTGGTATATTTAGATATATGCGTGTATATATTTCTATTATTGCTGTCCCTCTCTCCTAAGTGGAGCATAGGGCCGCATATATTTCTATTAAGTCTAACCAAATCTACAGATAGTCACTCTAATTTAGCTGTGCATACATCATATACGATTTTATGTATATATATTACTTATTGCATTCTTTTTATATAATCTACGTGATATCTATAAAATTTCATTCCATAAAATAAAGAAAAACTACAACTTTTAGTGGGTAAAGTGTGGAGTTACATATGTATATAACCGCAAACGATGACCGCAAAAAGTTACATTTCAAAGTTGTATTCTACGCGGGCCTTTAAACTTACACACACATCCACTATAATTTTATTATCGATTTTCTTTTGGAAATGTACAAGCACTCTACAATCGGTTTAGAAGAGGTTATACTAACTGTTCATCATGTTACCATTGCAGCTAAATTTACTTATGTTAATGAAATTAAGATGTGAAATAATTTGTTTATTTACATTTTGCGTATAAAACATATGACAAATATTTCAAATTTTAGTAATTTTTCTTGTTGGAAATTATTTTTTTAAGGGTTATACGGCGTTTACATTGGCCGAAAATGGCTCATTTTGGTCAAAAATCGAAAATGAGTATCGAATGGCTCATTCTTGCATATAAAATTTCAAGCACAAAAATGAGCAATTTTCTCACGTTCTGTATGAATGACGTTCGAATGCATTCCACATACGTTCCAAATGCAAAGGAATCCATTGAACATACCCTAAATGAAAGCTCTTCATGGCATTTTGACAGTTTGAAAAAGCTGTTTTTAACATATTTACGGTAAACCAAACATTTAAGGTAAACAAATGTTTGGTGGTTGCATTTTCTTGAAAACGATGCACTGCTTTTTAGAACTTTTACTTCCCAAAAAGTAATTAATCGAAGTTAAAAATATGTTTTAAGTTTCTAATGTAAGGTTTGAAGGCATATTTAACCTTCATGCAACATTTTTTTGGCACAGGTCAAAAATCAAATTAACATGCAAGTTGAAAAATCAGCTGTTGAAATGAGAACAAATGAAATAGAACGAATGTAAACACTTTCAAATGGCTCATTCAAAATGAGCCATTTTCGGCCAATGTAAACGCCGTATTACATTCGAATTTTTTTGTCTTAAATTAGTTGATTTATTAATAATAAGCTCATTTAAATAAAAGTATGGTAAATAATCATCATTAGCAGCCTTAATGAGCAAAACTGCTTATATGAAACAAGTAGAAACATGATGTTATACAGTTAAAGTGACCCTTTGAGATGAAAGATAAAAAAATTAACTCTAGCGAGGTATAGCTTTATTTTTAATATGTTATACAGACTGTTGAAAAGAGATTCAGAGTCAAAAAAATGAAATAAATAGTTGAAAGGTAGAGTGTTTTAAGTTTGTGAAAACATTTTGAATTCAATATTGAAGACTATCGGAGAGAGTGGCTTATTAGAGTGGCCTTCAATAATATTATTGAAGGATATATTATCCTTCGATAATATAATCTGCATATACTATACCGCAAAAACACTGCTAAACAAGAAATTTTCAAGTATATATCTCTTATAAAATTTTTACTATGGTAATACCTAATTTACCTAATTTTTATCTTATTTACCCTACTCGAAATTCTGGTAAATAATAACATTCACTGCCTTATCGACATAATTTACTATTTACCGCAATTTACTCGAATTCGCACACGGCCTTAATATAAAATTATATCTCGCAATTATGTCTACTAAAGGACGATATAGACGATATTACATGTATGCAAACCAAGTATGCCGTGCTACCAAATTCCACTCTATATATTCAAGTATGCATACCACAATTCGTTCTGTAGACATGTATGGGATAAAATTACACTTTGTTTTAAAGTGTATAGCAAAGCGCATACTTAGTGTTCAAGTTAACACCTTGTATTTGTATAACGGTACTTTGCTTTTACACACAATTATCATATCTTTAGAGTGATAGATATTTGCCAATTTAGTTTCAATCAGGCATGCATATATTTCTTATAGCAACATTGTTGGAAAATGTTTTCTTTGGAAAATTGAAAGCATCTTGCAGAAAACATGTCAAGTATCATTGAAAATACTTGAACAATGAGATGTTCAAATACTATTGGATATTGTTCTCGCCATCTGACTATTGACACCAAAGTTAAAGACACTCACGAGGCGCTTTAGAAAATAGAAACTCCAATCCTAGGATGGAGATAAGAGGCTTCCAGAAAATTCTTATGAATTTTATAAGTTATAATTCGATTAGTTTATCCAATCCTTAAAATCCCAAAAATGACTTTAGTCCTTAGAAGAAAATATCTTTCAAGTCAGAGTAAGAATTAAATAAGTATACTGGTTGGTCGGAATATATACAAAACTAAAATTTTGTGTTATCCTAAATTGTTCTAAGTTTTATATTAATCAAATATGATTTTTTAAGACTTTAACAAAAGAACCCTTTAATTAATTTGCATGAATTAATAAATTCATCTAGCATCGTCTAAATTATGCTTAAGTCAGATATATTGCTTGTATAATTATTGATAGAAAATATATTTATGAATAAAAAAATATATTAATTTATAAATGAAAGATAATTAATTAATTACAAATGATTTTTTTAATATGTATTAAATATTTTATTAAATATTATAGAAAATATAATTATCAGCAGGCAAACACCCTTACATGGCCATTTTGTCCGTCATAACGATGGTAATGTATATATATATAGCACGAGATAAGCAAATTTTTTAAGTTTACGTAGAAACGGCAACATTGTTTGAAATTGCATTCTCTCTCATTTTCATGTTTTCTTTGCTCATTTTCTTGAAAACTACTCTTCCCGAACATAATAAATAAACATGCAATGAGAGAATCAAGCCATTCTGGTTTCAGTTATTGAAATGTTAAGAAGTGAAAAGTGAACTCTTATTGGAGGAAGAAAAATACAGTAGTAAACCGTGCGTTAATGGAATTTATATGCATAAACTGTGAAATAAAACGTGATTAGTTCCAAACTTGTTTCAAAATACAACAGCAAACGTGTTTTCGAATAAATATTTTAGAGACAAAGTGATATCTTTAGATAACTGAATTTATTTAAACTGAGTTCAGTAAGATTTAAACGAAACTTTTAGACAAAATTTGTGCGCGTTAAGATACAAAAAAAAAAAACAAATTTTCTAAGTAAAACTTTGGAATAGAAGTGCCTTTTCTTTAATTTACAAATTAAATTAAAGTAAAAAAAATTTAAAAATAAATATTTTTCGTTACTATTTGAAAAGAAAAAACTCCAAAAACAACAATGGCTTTTATGATGCCTGTTATGAAAAATAACTATGATATTTACAAGGATAAGAGTCGCTCACGTAAAACCTCTGAGGGCTCGAACTCGACGAGTGGTGACCGGCAAGCAATATCTGCTGCCATGGGCATACCGAACCGTGCCAGCCGCTCGCGGAAAGTGTCTGAATGCAAATCTGAAAGTTTTAGCAGTTCACCAAGTCATGCCTACCGCATACAAATGCAACGCTGTCAATCATCCCGTGCATTTCCACGCAATGCCTCGCGGACCTCGCATTCATCAGCATCCGGTGCACTATCACCTACACGTTCCTTCTCTCAAGCCTCCAGTCCACCCAAAACTGCGACAACTGGCAGCCAGAACGATTTAAGTAAATTTCATATACGTTTGGTCGAAAAATTACGTAAGTCGTTCCGCAAGGACAGTGCCAAACGGTCCTGAAAGTACAGCAGATGCAGTAATGCAAACGTAATTCATAAAAGTAATGAGCCAAAAGCAGAAAACACAATAACAAACTCTATACAAAATGGTGTAGAAACCAGAAAGTCATTAACCCCCCAAACACGCAGTGACTTTGCAGCAAATGTTAAATTTTCTACTACTTCTACTACTAGTAAATGCGTTGACGTTGACGTCGACGTCGACGTTGAAGTTGGCGACGCCGGCAGCGATGCTGCACAAGTGCGTACGGTTTGTGCAGCGCTAACCAGTAATGCAGAAATACTCAACCAAGCGGATGAAAATCATAATAATAAAATCTATGATAGTTCTGGCATTACAATAAATGCTATAAGTGCAGCAGCAGCATTTAATCCAACACTTATGGCAACAGATCTGGGACGTCGTTTAACTGCGCCATTAACTTGCGCAAATCTCAAACGCTGCCATAATAAATTTCTTAAAATGAATTTAAATGATGAACAAAAAAACTCTAAAGCACTACTTTTGGGCTCATCATCGACAATAATGGAGCTTGGTGGCGCTAGTTCTGAAGCGACTAGTTTGCATAATGACAACGAAGAACAACAACAACAACAACCTTTAATAAACAAAAGTAAAAACAAAACATTGCGAAAACATATAAAAACAACAAAAAAATCACTTAAAATAACAACAACAAAATTGAATAATTTCGAAACTAGCGACGAAGCAATAATGAACGCAGTCGACGCAAGCAAAAGTAACGATAAAGTGAGTAGCATGAGACGTCGACGTCGAGCGCACAAAAAACGTATGCATTTTTTAAGACGGTCAACTTCGAAATTAAGTTCAAAAAGTGCGCCTGGCTAAGAGCAGCAGCAATGAGACGAAAAAGAAAAAGGAGTAAGAAAATGTATTTGTGCTAAATTCTTTGGAATAACAAAATATAAAAAATGTAAACAAATACAAAGCAACAAAAAAAAAACAAAAAGAATGTAAAACGATTACGTCTCATTTTTGGCTTCCTTTTCCAAAAACAAAAAAAAATAAAAACAAAAACAAATAAGCAAAATGTCGCAATTCTGCTTTGTTTGCTGTGCTCTATTGTGCAATTGCGTTGCTCGACAAAAAATGCTTAGCAAATGAAAATTTTCGCAAGTGTCGTTAAAAACGTTTTTTTTTATATTTTTTCTTATTGTTTCCGTAAATAAAATTATATAAATTGAGCGACAGAAAGCAGAGAAGCAGAAGAATGCATCCATTTCGTCAAAAATTAATGCAATTACGAAGTTCAACAAACGGCCGCAAGGGTAGAACGTAGTTCAGTGCATCATGTGCTTCCTATGTAAATGATCTCTGCAGAATGATTTCATGGTCAAGAAAATTCATCGTCGCAGTAAAGAACAAACAATTCATTTCAATATGACAAAATACGAATTGCAGCAAAACAACAACGACAACACAACAACAACAGAACACTGGCAACGCAATTAGTTGACGTTGCTTCTCGGTGTAGCAGTTTTGGCTTGACGCCTTTCCCCTTTTTGCACCGAATTTTGGCAGCCATCCAACGAATGCTCTGCTGAGCTCCCAAGTTTTAGTTGCAGTGGAAGAAAAAATGCATTCACAAATGTAAGACAAAATAACATATAAACATTTTAATTTAAAAAGGAAATTTATTTTTATATTCATTTTATATATCGTTTATATAATTTATTTATTGAGACCGACCGCTGAAGGTCATTACAATATATTATTCGCTTATATCAATGTTGTACCTTAACAAAATGCAGTGCATAAGTTATTTTACTTTTTTTTTTTTGTAATTCTTATATCGTTTTTAATTTTAAGAGATTAAATATCAATGTAATGTTTATATATCATATTAAAAATTATACATATTCCATTAAAGAAATTCTTTGAAATCAAATATTACAAGACAACGACTTAAAGCTGTGACTATGAGATCTATAATTAATCTATTATAATTATAAAAATTTATTAAAGATATAAATAAAATAAAAAAACACACTGCAATAGAAAAAACAAATAAATTATTTATATTAAAGCTTATGTGAACAATTTAAAATTTAATAAAAATTAATATAAATATAATTTAAAATTATATTTTTATATAAATATAAATTAAAGTTATATTTACATATGAATAAAATGAATATATTATAATATAATATAGTCCAAAATATAATACAAATATAATTTAAAATCACATTTTAATATAAATATAATTTTATATTATATTTTATTATAATGTTATATATAATATTATAATATTATTTTATTATTTATATTATATTACTTTTAACATATACTTTATATGATTATAATATATATGTATTAAATTATATTGTTTTACATGAGCTTTATTTAGTCTATAAAATTAATAAATTTTAGTGAACTTTAAAAAAATATGTAAATCGCTTAAAATTTATTTTAAACTTTATATAACTTTATTACAATAATCTAAAAAATATTTAATAAAATAATTTTTTATATTTAGATTTGGCTTGATTTTATTCTTCTTTTAAATTTCTAAATTTCCAAATGAAAATAAAAAAATAATTTCCAAAATAATTTTTGGGAAAATACTTTTTGAAACTTTTGTCAATAAATGTGTTGTTTTTAATAATTAGTTTTTGTTACAATTAATTATTTTTACAAGACAAACGACATATTTAATATATCAAATTTTATCATAAACTCGATACATATCAATATATTTTTTTTTTAATTTTTTGCATAAAGTATATATTTTTAACAAATTAATTTTAATATATTTTTTTTTTTAATTTTATTTTTAATTTTTCTTTTATTTATTATCTCTTTCATTTAAAATTATTTCTCAATAACACTGATGTTTTAGCACAAAATTTTTTGTATTATTTTTATACATAATATTTTGTTATTTAAAACTTGTTTTATGTAACATTTAATATCTTTTTTCATGTAATATTTACTTTTTTAAATATATTTTGTTAATTTCATTTTTTATTTGGTATATTATTTAACTATTATATGTTTCATATATCTTATTCTTTACTCTTTAACTTTTTTTTAACTTTTACATAAATATATAATTATGTATTAGTTTATGTACTTATATATATATATTTATTTCGTTATTGTATAATTATATATATTATACATTTATTTATTGTACTTTTCATTGGATTAATTTTCTGAATTTATATAGAAAATATATTCTATATTTATATCTATATTTATATTCTTTATTTATTTATAATTTATATAAATAAAAAAATTTTATATACTAATTTTATATATATTGTATTTTATATTTATTGAGCTTTAAATTAATTAAATTTTCTATTAACTATTCTCTTTTAAAAAATTTTTTTTATTATTATTTTTTTTATTATTTTTATTATTATTATTATTTTTATTATTATTATTATTTTTATTATTATTATTATTTTTATTATTAGTATTATTTTTATTATTATTATTATTTTTATTATTATTATTATTTTTATTATAATTTTTATTATAATTTTTATTATTATTTTCATCTTTGTAATTATTTTTTATAAGTTTTATTAACATAATTTATTTGTTATTTTATTCCGTATATTTTTTGATCAATTTTTATTTAAAAAATTTAAAAAATATTTATAATTGATTAAATTTTATTTATATTTTTTTATATTTTTTTATATAATATTGTAGCATTTTCAAAACAGTTTTAGTTTATTTTCAAAAATTTATTGTTAATTGATCATTTGGTTTCACATCTTAAACTTTTTTTTTTTAACTTTTTAAAAATTAATTTAAATAATTAATTACAACAAATAATTACAACACAAAAAAAATTATTGCCACAAAATTGTTTTTTTTTCTTTCTTTCTTAAGTTGCTTTAAGTCACAGTCTAAAAATCTAAGTAATAATGCATAGCAAAATTCAAAAAAAAAAGATTCACATATATGCTATATATATTTGTATATATATATTGTTAGTTACTAATAAAGGCTTCCAAAACAAAAATAAACCAATAATAACTAGAAAAATTTGAACCAATGTTTTGACTGCCAGTTAAGGTTGTTATTGTTATGCATAACCGAAATTTTGAAGTTTTCTTAAATGTAGAATATATGTATATAATGTGAAAATATTTTATATATAAAAACACAACTAGTATTATAATAAAAATTAAGCCTAATTTGTGAATAATATTGTGCCTGTTTTTTTTTTTAGTAAATTATATTGTAAGAAGTGTTTTATTCAAACTGATGCTTGTTGGCATCGATAAGTTAATATAAAATTCATTTTATATATAAAATAATTAAATTTTTTTTGTTATAAGTTTAAAGTTAATAGTTTCAATAATATTTCTCGAAATAAAATATATTTCACACTATAACTAATATATCATAAAATATATAAAAATATTCATACAAAAAAAAAAATAAAAAAAACATTGAAATAATCTGCTAGAGCTCATACTTTTTTTGAATTATAATTAAAATAATGTGATGTTGATCTTTAAATTTAATATTTTCAATTTAGAAATTTAATTTTCCGTTCTTATATTGTTGCTGCTTATATATAAAGTATACATAAAGCATAAAACATATTCATTTACACATATTAAATTTAAGTATATATCATAATATATTAATCTATATATTACTATTAATATTATAAGATAAATATATATTTATATTTTGTTATTGATGTAAGTTTAAAATTGAAAATAAAATATTTTATTTACCTATTAAATTTGAGTTTTATTTAATTTTAAATTTATTTTGATAAATTATTTGAAAAGTTTAACCAATTTTGGGGATTAATATGATCAATAGCTTTTAAAACAGTTGAGTACGTGGTCAGAGTTTTTTCGTTTTTCGTCTCTCTTCACTGTAAACGATTTTTCAACCAGTGAAATTCATCTCGTGTGGCCTTAAGCAAAAATTAATCCAATAATATTATATATAAAAAAGTAGTCTAATGTGTTCAGGGCCTGTCAGATCGTCTTACCAACAGTTGAACGACCTTATGTATATTTCATATAATATATTGTTTTTAAAAACTACAGTACAGTATTAGTTGTTATACTATTAACAGGTTGATTTGTTAATGGTCCTTAGAACTTAGAATTCAAAGATTTGAAAACATTTATTAGTAGTTTGCATATCAGTTAATGATCGTAAGAAAGTTAGGTTTAAATTGATATACTCCACTTAGCAGTCAAGAATTAAAGTAGTAGTAGTAGTAGTAGTAGTAGTAGCATATCACTTTGGGTGAAACTCTTTTGGGATAATGTGTCAAAATTAAACAAAAAAACTTGTACACTAATTAATAAAATAGAAGGAGGTGGTTTTACAAACAGTGACACAATAGATAGTGTATTGACATCGGTCAACAAACTTGTAATTTACCAACAAAAAAATTCATTTTATTGTATACAAAATAAGTGATCTTGAAGTTTAAAATTTCAGTAGAATCCAAAGTTGAATCTATAAAATAAGCAATACCAATTCACAAGAGGTTAAAATATTCATATTGGGGGATATAACACTACTACCTTAAGATTTATTGTGGTCTTAAGATTATGACAGCAGCAAGTTATTAAAACAACAAAACTTACTCAGACAGTTAGCTGTAGATTTGAATACTCAAAAGAACCAAACCAAGGTTGTAACAGTAGCTGGACAGAAGACTTCAAGACTGCTAATAACTAAGCCAAACAAAATGAGTAATATCCGTAAAACAGTCTATGTCACACAATATCATAAATATAAAACTAAACTTTTTGAGAAACGATAAATCTAAGTACATCTAATATATATCTAACATATATAACATATATACACTGTCAAAATAACACAAAGTGCCCAAAAGAATAACGCCTCGTCTCTCAATTTTTTAACTGAGTACTATTGTGTACTAAGCATTTATCACGATAAAAGCATTTTGAGTGATGATATTCAGATATTTAACACCACTTTTTTTGGCCAAGACTCAATTCAGGGACGCTAAAGCTACTCAAACTTGAATTTACTAAAATAAGTCTATAACAATATATGTATTAAGATCAAATGTCAGATTTAATAGTAATTGTTTCTTAAAATATGACAAATTAGTTAAAGATTTACCAGAATTTTAATACTAGGCAGTGGCTTATTTATATATGTTATAGATGATAGGTCTAATAATAGAAATTTCTTTTTTAAGCCCATAAAATTCTTTAAAACTAAAATTTGACATATATTGATATATATTATATATATATCAATATATTGGTATATATTGATATTGTATATTTTGATATATACTGTTAAATCCTATGAAAAGAACCATCTATCGAGTATTGCTTTGATTCATGTAACTAAAAAATGTATCTTACCGAGTCGAGTCAGGTGCTAATAGTTCATGTACTATTAATTTTAGATAATTAATATAATCATATTAATTAAGTATATTAATAAGATATTAATTATAATAAAAAAATAAGCTATTATTTTTAGATTATAGTTTTAAAATGTTTTCAAGTTTTTTTTGACATCACAAAACACTATTTTGTTGTCTTTTCTTTTATATTGGACATTTTAAATTGAGACTGACGATATCAGAAAAATTGGTATCCAAAACTGGAGGTCTAAAACAACATGCAGCAGAAGTAAGAAAGCTGGTTGATGCAACTAAAGCTCACCCCGAGCTGTAACGCTGATGATAATGATGTTAAACTGAGAAGCTAGGATTCTGTTTAAAAATAATTGACATTTTTGTGGACTGATATATTTATTCAAAATTTTAAGTACAACTAACATTTTACTTCCGATCTTAATGCAAACATACGCAAATTGTTAAGTCGGAAGTATTGTGATAAATGGTTTTCTACATATAATAAATATAAATATAATAAACAATTTACTTAGATTTACTCTTGGGAAACTAAATTGGTTAAATTAGAAAAATTTGTTAACAATTTATTTTCTGAACACATGATTCGTTACATATAATGTACTTATTTCAGATATAATGTATATAAAAAAATTTTTGTTCCAGTAATTGATTTTATTGTCACTGTGACTGTTTTAATTGATTGATATATTTTATTTTTTCAATAAAATACTAAATCATAGTTAATTACTTTAAGAATTGAGAATATATATACAGAGCTAGTATAAGTATATATGTTTGTTATTAAACATAGAAAAAAGAAAGTAAGGTAATTAACTTTAATGCCTTACTTAAATTCCTCGTGCTTTAATATTGTATAAAAAATTTATCGATTTTTTTGTAAGGCATAGATACATTGGTGTGTTGGCAGGTATGTATAAACGGGTAGATACGTGCTGTGTTTAAGTTAAAATGTAGCGTGATTGTACAAAACTTTTGTGATTAAAGCTAAAAAATATTTAAATAATAATTTTCCAAGTAATTATACTATATATGCATACTATATATGTGGAACTCAAACTTAGTGAATAAATACTGTAATGCATTCAAATGATGGGTGTTGTATACAATGTATTGTATTTAGTCTTTGTAAGATTAACAATAAGTAAATAGTTATTTAATATATTAAATAGTATATATTATATTTTTGCTATATTTAAGTCCTTCACTTACTTTGTGGACTTTAATTACTGTATTATGAGGAGATTTTTTTTGTATTCTCTTGCCTCCCTAATTTAATTTGGTCTGCCTTTTATTTACCAACAGTAACTATAGTCTAAATTTTATTCAAGGATTTTATTATTATCTGAAATAAAACAAAATGCCAACTAAGCCATGCAACAGTAAAACTTACCTTTCACAAAATGTCACTGAAAGCAAAAACAAAAACAAAACAATTATATTGTTAAAAATCATATAGAAATGTAGGGTATATATAACGAAATTTGTAACATATATATATATTTGTATATATTATAGAAAAATATTAGCAAGCAAGCAATGGAAATGGTTATTTCACCTCTCACTTAGAGACACTGCCATTAAATGGGTTAATAACAGTGGCGTATTTATCCCTAGATAATATAAACTATGGGAAAAGAAATGAATAAAAGAGTTACGTTTAGTTTTTAGAATAATATACATCTATACATATTACTATATGTGAATATTTTAATAAAACTGCTACACTTATTATACATAAATATATTATTATATATAAATATATTGTTATATAGAAATATATTATTATATATAAATATATTATTATATATAAATATATAATAAGAGTATATATATAATATATACTTTTATATATAAATATAAATGTTTTTTTTTAGGACATTTCTCTAATTTTCATTATAATTAATTTAGTGAATTCCAAAAAAACTCTGACATAAAATATTTTCTAGTATATCCCAGACATACTAGAATAAAGCAAACCCCTTTTTGACACATTCTCTAATTACCATTTAATAAACTGTAAAAAAATTTGAACAAAAATATTTTCCACTATATCCCCGCTAAGTAAAATTCTTACTACGCCACTACTTATAAATAACTAAAAATTTTAATAATAAAATAATTTATTGTACTTTTATTGATCAAACTGTAATATACCTATACTTCTTGAAAAGTAAAATTTTTAAAAGAATTCTTAAGCACTTTTATTTTTTAAATGTGAAAGAAACTCAAATCATATAAATTATATACCATGGATATTATTCAAACTATCTGCATAAGGATATTGCGAAAAAGAGGTCAGGTTAGGTTAGACTGACACGACGTGTGTTGATATTACTATAAACACTTCCAATTGGAGACATTTGTTGCTTATTGCCTTCAAAGTTGCCTGGAAGAAGCCCGTTACACAAAAATTGGTTAATTGGATGAGGGTTTATTGATAATACTATAAGCAGTTTCACTCGGAGACATCCGTTACCTATGCGATGCGCTCAAAGTTGTCTGGGAGGAGTGTGTTACACAAATATTGGTTATTTGAGATATATAATTTAAAAGAGTTATTGTTGTTAAGACATTTAGGCGCATGAAATCCTAGTATATATAAAAGTAAATATCATTTAAAAAAAACTTGATTTTTATTTGTATTATTTTGATTCCAATGTGATTTCGTCAGTTAAGATATGTGTATACAATATAATGTAATTGCTTATTATGATTTCTAAAGATGTAGCACCAATCAGTTGAATTATTTTGAGTTTATAAGCGTACCCAAGCTGGTTGATTACAAGACGGTGTATTTCCAACCCCTAAAGGAGGGCCCATGTGGAGTGTTACGTAGAAAAAGATTTGGGTACTATAAGTGATCGTCGAAATAAATTTTAAAGAAATCAACAAATAGTTTTAAAAGTAAATTTTAGTAAAGAAATTTCTGGAAAAGTTTTCGGAATAGTAGCTCTATATCTGCTAATGTATTATATTAACATTAGTTTATACATATACAATACACTTTATTGTATGTGTATTTTTGAGTAATTTAATTTAATTTAAATATATAAATATTCATTTATAATTTAAATTCTTAAATAGAAAAACGTATGAAATGTCTCCAAAACATTCATTGGGACTTTACAAAAGAAAGCTGTTTTTGTTTTTGCATTTTTATACGTACCTCAACCACTCATATGAGTACATATATATATTATCGAAATGTGAATTATAAGTGATTCAGTACTTATCCAGAGTCAGTGGATTACTAAGTAAAATTGATTACAAATTTTTTCAATTTACTTGACTTTGTCTACTATGACGCGTTTCGTCATAAATTATAAATCTGTATAATACTTATAGTCGATTCATATAAAAATATTACATATAATTTCATTATTAATAATTTAAATTTATATAAACAGAAATGTTATTATGATTGTTTATAGGATCTAAAGACATTCTGTCAAGCTTAAATTTAATATCATAAAATCCTTACTGAAATTAACTAAGATATAGATATTATAAGATTCACCAATAGATATAAACTGAAAATAAGTAAACATTGATGTTAGTAGTTGGTGCAAGCGTTATTTATTTACTTTATATATAATTCGGTGAGTACTATGCGCATCAAGAAGTTAATTAGCGTTTTATGTGTACTTTATATATAATCTGGTATAAACTATGGGCATCAAGAATAAATTAATTAAATTAATGTTTTTTAACATATTGTTTTAAGTTTAATAAAAGTTAATAGAATACATTAAAATATAGTGTTTTAGTTATCAAGTAAACATATTATATATCTAATACGAAAATGTATTTATATATATCTAATTCTAAAAGAAAATAGTTGTTGATCTATAAACGTTATCGAAATGAATCAAATAGATTATAACACATACATTGTGACCGAAAGGTTTTCGGAAATTCTCATTTAAAATTCGCGCGCTGTATATTTTTCGATATTTTAAGTTTATGTAGTTTGGCAGCACTGTCCTTAATTACTATGCCAAAAATGAGGCGCGATCTGTCGGACAGTTCGTTTACGGCAGCTGTTGAAACCAGTTCACCTCAGTAGTGCGTTGCGAAAAAAACAATGGAAAAAAATATTGAACAAAGAGTTTGCATCAAATTTTGTTTTTCGAACGAAATTTCGTGTGCAGAATCGTTGCGAATGCTACAAAAGGCTTATGGGGAATCAGTTTTATCGAAAACTCAAGTTTATGAGTGGTACAAAGCCTTTCAGGACTGTCGTACGACCGTCGAAGACATGCCGCGTTCTGGACGACCTTCGACCTCTACCACCGACGAAAACATTGAAAAGGCAAAGGAAATCGTGTTCAAAAATCCTCATGTGAGTGTTAGAGAGATAGCACGAGAGCTAGGCATCGGTCGTGAGATGGCTCGTTTGATTTTGGTGGACAATTTGTGTATGCGACGTGTCAACGCCCGGCTTGTTCCGATTCACCTCAATTTGTTCAACATTATCAACGATTTTAAGGCCAAACATTCAATAAATACCATCGAACAGCCACCGTATTCACCTGATCTTGCACCGTGTGACTTTTTCCTGTTTCCCAACCTCAAATTACCACTCAGAGGAACGCGTTTTGAATCCATAGAAGACGTAAAACAGAATTCGCAGAGGGAACTCAAAGCCATACCGGAAAGCGCCTATAAAAAATGTTTGATGATTGGAAGAAACGTTGGCATTTGTGTATCGCTTCTAATGGAGCATATTTTGAAGGAGATAAAATAAATATTGATGAAGGTTAAGAATTTTGCGTTTTATTTAAAATTTCCCGAAAACTTTTCGGTCACAATGTATATATAATATAGCTTCATATATACAAATAATTTTGTACGAGTTTAATAGTTTGTGGAATATAAGATAAGCTGTACTTAATATCTTAACAATTTTACAAAACTTAAGGAAAATCTATCATAATACGAATATAACGTCTATATAACTGAAGATTCCATAGAAGTATGAAACAAAGAAAATCGTAGGGATGTAAGAATTATCATTAAAATTAAACAATCGAATCCTCTTATTGAATACTATTTAATTTTACGTTTAAATTGTAATTCTACTTTAACGTATTTAAAGAGAGAAGAAGAGAGTTTTTACAAAACCGAAGCTATTTTTTTAAAAATAAATATTTATATTAAAATATTTGCAAGAGTTTTTTTTTTGCTATTTTTTAAATATCACTAGAAGTTAGAAAAATTTTATGAAAATAGGTCCCTTATGGTATCTAAGAAGTTGAACAACTTCTCAAGCAAACACCCTTTAAAAATGTGAGATTAGGTTCATAATACAAGAAAGATTAAAAAATAAATAAGTTATCCTTGAGGTGATATATGCAGTCGGGAATAGCGTACATTTTTAAAAATGCTACTTAAGAATAACAAAATTGTGTATAGAACGAAAGTAATAGAATTGTTTTTCAAATCCTTAAGTTTTTAACGAATAAATGAACTCTAAGTTTCTTCTATATACGATAACACAATGATGGGAAAATATGCCTAAGTGGGTGCCATACGAATTGCCAGTATGACCTAACTTAACAAATAAGTTAAAAATATGCATTTAAATTAAATAAATAATTCAATTAAATAAGTATTATGATTATATATTTAAATACATAATTCAATCTGTAGAAAAACAATTTTTATGAATTTTCTTATTATAATTCTCATTAAATTTAAACTGTAATGTACACAAAGCTATTAGAAAATCGGGTATCTGGTGCTTATTTTAATATTTCTTTTATTTTTTTATGGCTTGAAAGTGATATGTGTATGTTATGCCATCCTACGAAACATTATGTTATGTTTTGCATTATTAATGGATATTAAGATTTTGAGTCTTTAATTCTATACAGAGATTTAGATGTTATAAATTATATAATAAATAAATCTAATCAGACTTATTTTTGTATTTTAAAATACATTGATTATATTGTTCTTTTGTTAAGTATTGCTTCATTGTAATTCTCATTGAGTTAAATTAATGCTGTACTATATATATGTACCTAAAACACTTGGTTGATGTTCTCTAAATTTGTTTTAATGTAATGGTATTTGATAGTATTTAATTGTATTTATCATGGTAATTTAAAGTTGGGAGATTATATATAATTTTCTCTATTAAAATTAAGAAGAGTATTTTATGTTTCACGCATTTATAAAAGAACTCAGAAGCTACATATAAAATGGCGTTGCATTCCTGGTGAGTGTGTTAATCGCAAACCAATTGTCATATTCATTAGTACTTACAAAGTTGTATGATATCCAATTAAATTCTTAATTTCGTTAGATACTTTCGGGGGTTCCATACAAAAAAAGTCATTTAAAATCACGGTTGCCACTTGAAAATTTTTTTCTGTACCAAAATTGGTTTAAAAAGGTACCATTTCTGTAAAAAAAGGTCCAAAATTTTTCTATTGTCTTTTTATAAGAAAATACAATTTATATAAAATGTACAAAAAGTATAAAACAATACAATATCCACAATAAAGTTGGGTCGCCGAAAATGTACCATTTTTTGAACATGAGTACCAGAGTACCAAACGGAAAAAAAAGTACCAATTTTGGTACTAAAGTACAATAAGTGGCAACCGTGTTTAAAATTGTAGAGCTATTCACTCTTTTATGTAAAATTAATACACTTAAATTCTTGAAAGGAAATCGATTAGCAGACAAAAATTGCTAAAGAATACTGTTGTGAAATGTCATTGAAGGAACAGTTCTGTATAGAGAGTCTTATAGAGAGTATAGAGAGATTGTTCTGACACAACACACGGTCGAAAATGTTTGTTTAAATTTAAAACTAAGAGGATTTTTATATATATCAAACTTAAATGAATTTATAATTTAAACTGTTGAGTTTAGTAGAAACTTGATGGTTTCAAAATAAAACTTGCGGGTTATGTTATCAACTTACGTCGTTTAATTTCTATAATTTAAAACTTAAAGTTTCTTACGTATTGCGGATTATCAACTTCAGTGGGTTTTACAAGTCAACCTCAGAGTTTAAAAATGTTGATTTGAACTTTAATAAAGTTTTCAGGGTAGAGAATTTAAACTTACTTAACTGATGTCTTAAAGTATATTCTTATCTTATAAGTTTTAAATTTCAAAATTTAAGTCGAAGCTTAATAAATTTTTAAATAGAATAATTTATTTTCTATGAAACGTCGCACAGCCTGAAGGGTACAGCTTATATATTCATGAACACAATGAATCATTATTAATATATATTGTAACACTATCATCACAAAAAAAAAATTTATTAGTAAGAAATTTGTTAGTAAGAATTTTATTTATAAAAAATTAATTTAAAGTGTATTGCTAAAAATTGTTGAATTTTATCTCAATAATTTTTTTTTTACCAGGCACCATTAATTTAATTTCTCTGTTTTAAGTATTAAATTTATCTTTATTTTATATAGATCGTGTATCAATAATTAAGATAGTCAGTCAAAATGAAAAATACGTAAACAGTCTTATCATTTATAAAAATAAATCGTGCCCAGTTCACGCGACGTATATATATATATATATATAAAATAAAATCATTTGAATTTAACCGATATTATTATTAATATAAATTGAACTTTGAGACTGACTCATGAGATACTATGAGTATACAAAGACGTTGCAGGAAATTCAAATTTATTGAAAGAAATATGAAATATGGAAAAAAACCCGGCCAATATGCTTTCAACATATGAATTCGATAAAACATCAGTTTTTTTAATTGAAATTGAAATTTGCGTCGCTAGAGTGTCATTTTCATTAATATATTTAAATTGAAAACGTCAGAGGAGCTTGAGATACCGGTTAGAACCGGCATGTCGGTTGTTTCAGTGCAATAAATTAAAATGCCATTAACACTTGTGCTTCTATACACAAAATAATTATATAAACAGACATGTAAACTTTCATTTATAAAATATATAATAAAGTAGTTCAAAGTGTTGAAATAATATTTACTATGAAAGTTAATAACCCTAGGTTAGTTTTATAATCTTCATACGTAAGAGTATCTGTAATCCATGAAAGTGTCATTTAACCATAATATAATAGGTGTAGTAAAAAGAGATCCTTTACTTTTGCATAAAATTGAAGGCTTATTTACCATAGTTAGAATGATTCGATTTAGGTCAAATATGTGCCGTTTTATTCGATATCTTGTTGACATTTTGAAGATAATTTTATTATGCCTCTCTCATAGAAGTTCTCGTCCCTATTGGCAAAAAATTGTGATAGTCGATTTTCACAAGCCTCTACATACTCTTGAAGCGAAATTATTGCCAGAAAAATTGTTCGTAATGGACAGGAATAGATAGTAATCAGAATAGATCGGTGCCAGGTCTGGACTATATGGTGAATGCAAGAGAAATCTCAACCAACCTCCCGCACCTTTTGGTGAGTCATTATCGATATGTGTTGTGTGGGCTAGCGTTGTTCTGATGGAACACAATTCTTCACCTATTCTTCACCAAAGCTGGTCGTTTCTAAGCGATTGCTTTTTTCAGGCGGTCTAATTGTTGACAATACAGTTCTGAGTTAAGAGTTTTGCGGTAGGGGAATAGCTCATAGTAGATGGTATATACATTTTGAGAAAAAATTTAAAATGTTTTGAAAAAGTGATTTTATTAAAATTTTTATTATCATGTAATGCATTTTACCAAATGTGACTGAGATTAGTGATTCTATCCCAACTGAAGTATCAAAAATAGAGATTTAAATTAGTCAGCACATTTTAAAAATGGTTTAGTGATTAATATTCAAGTTTTTTCAAATTAAATGATTTAAACAAATACAAATACCTACACACTTCATTTTTATTACAATGAATATAAGTCATTATAAATAAAGAAAATATTTCCCTATATATCTATCTATAATGCACTTTAATATGCCCGAGATATGTCATGCAAAATATTTATTTTATTTAATAAACTAGATTAATCTAGTTCTTGCAGTTTTCATTTCACGTCTATTAATGTCATAACGGTATAGCTTGGTATCGGCATATTTTTTTTTGTCGTGTTGTAATAACCATATCAATTCTGAATTTAATATATTTCAAATTAAAGGCAGAATCGAATTTATCTTATCTGAATGGAAATATAAATGTCGTTTAATATGAGTACATAAAAAACAACTAAATGAATGGATAACTAAATTTACAGAGACAAATGATAACTAAGTGACAATTGTAATATTAAGTGCGCAGAATATTTTGATTTATATGAGGTTTTATTATACAATAGATACATAACATATGATAAAACAAGAAATAGATTGTTGGTGTTATAAACTTGAATTGTATAATGTGGCTAATGAAAAAAAATGCATTCAATGATGTTTTATTAAATCTACTGCTATATAGCTTATCAAATCAATAGGGACAACAATTCAAGAAAATAATTAAATTCAATGAAATTATGACGAATATTTCCACTAAATACTGTATTCACTTAAAGCACTATAAAGCACTGATGGGAAATTATGACGAATATTTCCACTAAGTATAGTATTCACTTAAAGCACTATAAAGCATTGATGGGATGATAATTTCTATTATACTAAACGCATGTATTTACATATATATATATACACATTCGTATATTATACGAACATACGCCAATGTGATCAGTCAAAAGAAAATATTGAAGGGAAGGAGGGGAAGATAAATAAAACAAATATATAAAATTATTGTCAATTAATAATAGATCCATTTGATTTGGGTTGATTTGGGTTGTTTTAATCCTGGTATATTATCCCAGTAATCTTTTTTATTCTGGTTCTCTTTTATTTTTAGAAGAGAAAGGAGCGTACTATTTTCTAGTCCACAAAAAGATTCCGGCCCCATCATCGGTGTGGCTGCTCCTTTCCTGGCTAGTTTATCCGCGTGTTCGTTTCCGCGTACTCCAGTATGTCCCGGTACCCAAAGAATCGGAAAAACTTGGAACTTTAAATTTGAATCTGCATAAAATTGAATCTGAATCTAAATAGTTTAAGAATCACAATTTAAACAATTTTTAAAATTTGTTTAAATAGATCATACCTCGCTTAAAGGAATACATTCATAGTAAACATAAGAATGAATTTACTATAAAATAAAATATTTTGTAATCACTAACAATCTTTTCTACTTAGTAAGTTATGCATTACTCTATAATTTATTGAAACTATTTATAACTAAATTCTATAGTCATTATAGTCATTGCTTCTTACTAATGGAACACATATTTAACAGAGCACAGTAATTTATTCTTACCTCCTATTAGGTACAAGGGGCTAATGACATTTGGTCGATAATGACGGTATTTATTGAAAAACATTTTGACAAATAGATTTCATGTAGATTTCATAGGCATGAAAAATGGAAAACTGAAAAAGCGTCTAACCTTCTCAGTTAGGAAAAGCAATACTTAACATTTTAGTTCCGTTGAAGAACTACGACGGTACTGAGTTACGCGTATAAATATTTTATGAGTAAACAACACTTGAAACTTGTGGAAAGCCGTAAAATTATTTCGTTGTTGTTTGTATTTTTTCAGTTGCTTTGGGAATTGGCAGTCGTTTGTTTAGTTACGCCAGTAGTTGTTATATAATTTCAATGGAAACTTAATGCTTGAACTGGTATGAACCAATATTACTTGTAGAAATAAAAATGCTCAAACTGGATATTTATTATTATTTACCTTTTGTTACATATGTGTATACATAAACAAGTAATAATTATAATACCACAATAGTTTTTCATATAGTTATGAGAAACTTAATAACTAAAGGACTTCAGATTAAAACGATAAAAAAATAAATGAGCAGTTGGTGGAAAATTTTCAGCAAAATTGATTTTAATAAAATTATTATTCAATTATCATTGTTATTATTATTATTGTTATTTTATATTTGTATTGGAATATTATTACTAATACGTCTATTATATATGTATATTCATAAACAACCGATTCTGAAGAATTTAATTTGTAGGAAATTTACACCCGATAAATAAACTTACAACCATCAGTAGAGCTGAATGAGGATGTAACCACAAAGCGCAGAGATATCGTATAGAATACACTTTGCAAATAGCTGTATATATATATACAACACAGGCGAGACGTCGAATGGTTCAGAGTGTTCACTGAACACCTTAACAAAGCTTCCTTTTTAGATTTTTTTTTTATTAGGTAAATAATATCGCTATGTTTCTACTTAACATTTTTTATAATAGCTTTTCCAAACAGATTAACATAAACACAAAACGTACAATACAAACAAAATCACACATATGTTAGTTACACCCAACATTATCTGTAATTAATAAAAGAGAAAACACATTCCTCTTAAAATAAAATCTAACACATTCCTCTTAAAATATACTAAGGTTCAGAATAAACACTGCACCGCGCTGCTTACAACGCATGCAAATGAAATAACATTCACATTGGGACTATGTTCAATATTGAATACACAACACAACACATACAAACAAATATAAAAATAAAAGAGAAAACAAGCCCCGCAAAATATGTACGTAAAATAATCATAACTCTTAAATTAATGCGTGCAAGCGGTTCAATAAAAGTGAACCTCCAATATTATGCAAAGTAAATACAAAAGAGAAAAGAAATGACTGAGCGATAATCGCTTTACATTTGACTAGAGGTTCAGTCGACTACATACAAAGAGTGCAAATACAATCAAAGTCACGGTTGCTGTTTTATATGGGCAAATGGTTCAATAAAAAAACTGAACCGCTCATAGTAAATACAAAGTAAAAGAGTAAAAGAATGCATGAGAGTTTCTTACTCTTAGGTAGAGGTTGGAAATAAATCAAAAACAAAGTCATTATTGCAATTTTACACTAGCAAATGGTAAATGGTAACGATGTTCTGAAAAAAAGATTTTAATTCATAAAATGAATAGACCAACTCCAGATATGAAGAATTTGGTACCTGATGTAAAAATGTCGAAATTTGTGGTAAGTCGTCGTTTTCCTACAGCTACAGTTTTATGGTAAATAGAAACCAGTGGATCACAGGCTGCGAACATTTAAATAAATTCTTTTGTTGGTCTTGTACGCTATTTGCTTGTGGAAAGGACGAAACTTAGAAGTAGAGGGAATACGTTATAGTTGGAATTCTGTTTTGATCAAATTGTGAACACCTTGCCAAAAAGCTGACGCCTTGCTACTGATATACAGATGCATTTTTATTATTAATGTATCTTAACATAATTGAACAATCGATCCAGGATTTTGTTTGAAAGATGTCCCAATAAGTTTCTGACTACAAGCCTCTGTGTACTAAATAGTAATATAATTCTTAGCAGTAAATATATATTCAAAGTTGAAGAAATGACAAGGAAGAAGACAAATATAAAAAAATATATTAGAGGTATTGATTATGTCTTGCAAACTCATTGCAAGGTGCATGAAATGTACATATTGCGCGAGCTTGCAATGGAAAACTACAAAATATACGGACATAGCTTCATGCAATTGCTTGCAATCTTGCTATACCTAAACCCATGTATATATGCTTGCAACTGTTTTGACATCTGTTGCTTCTCATGTGGATGTGGTATGCTGCAAAAATAGTTGTTTCATTTTGATATTGCAATTCTATAACAGAGGTGTTCTCGTACTATTGCAATTTTAGTATAGCATTTTTTTATTTCGTGCATCTTGCAATGTCTTTCAAGACAGAGTGTTTAAACTTATTGGGTTCTTTTGAAGAGTTGGTTAAATTATATTATTTGAATAATTTTTGAAAATGTTGGAACTTCGTTAGATCAAGTGTGTGTCGAGCTGAAAGGAGAGCATATATGTAGATAAATAAATGTAGAGAAATAAATGTAAAGCAGTTCAGAATATTTGTTTTATTATCTTTGTCTAAGACAACATATAAGCCAAGTAGGGTCCGTTTTATTACTGGTTAGCCTGTATTTAAACCTTAATCCATAAAAGAAAAATTTAAATAGTAGTACGATTATAACAGCAATATCTCATTTTTTTATAATATTTAATTGTGTTTTACTAATTACTTATCAAACTGCATCATAATAATGGTAATATTTATTAATTTTAGTTAGATATATTATTATTTTTAACTAATATTATCATCATTGAGTTTTATATTTAGGTATAGATTTACTGTACAGCAATAGTTATGCTATAGTCGTGACCAATCATAAATAGTTTGGAAAATGATAATTATATTTGTTTATTATTCTTATTTATTTCTTGATTCAAAAATATAAAATTTTACTTACATCGTAATCGCGAAAAACAAATTTGTTTTTTGTCAGATTTGCATAAAGAAAAAGTGATGCTTATTATAAACATTATGTTTTTTAACCGTTAATTATACATATTTATTAAACTTAACATGAATTAGGAAGTAATAATATCATATAATAATAGATTTAGTAACATGATATACTAATTATTTTACTTCATAATAAATTTTTTTGATGTATTTTACCGTTCAAAACATGAAAGATTTTATTAATTTAAGGTAGTGAACATTTTTTAATTTCTTTATATAATTTTTTTAAATGAATCAGAAATTATTATGCAGAGTGTAAATAGACAATTAAATTACTATTATTGTAATAAAGTAATTAATTTAAACATTGAAATTATACATTAAACTGCATATGAATTGCCCCATTAAATTGAATTCATATCAATTGCCATCTAATTTTGTCAAGATTTATTCAAGGACTGTTCCTGAGCTTACATAAATGATGTATGTATATACTTGATCCGAATATAAGACGAATCAATATATATTTTTTTATGCATTTTATTTTTTATTTGAATTTTAATATTTCAATATTTAAATTTTAAAAATTTTAATATATATAAATGTATATATATATATGTCTCCATGACATCTTGTAAGTTATTAAATTATATAACATATATAAAAAAATTGACAACAACCAAAGTGGCAGCAAACAGCATTAAAAATATTATTATGTTTATTAATTTAACAATAAAATAATTTTATAAATATTGAAATATTATATTTTTTTATTTAGATATTATTTAGGTTTTCAAATGTTTAGATGATATTCTTAAAGAAAAAATTTTAAATTATTATTAAACAGAAATTAATTAGTTTTATAGAGATTTTTGATACATGTTTGTTTACTATTTATTCATTTATATTTTTTTTTTAATTTTTGTACTCCATCTACTAAAATAATATATCAAATAACATTGTTTTTTTATTTTTTATATATACTTTTTTAAGTTTTCATTGACATTATAACGGAATACTTAGTATATAATAAAATTTAAAACAGCTAAAGTGGCAGCTAACAGCATTTAAAGTAGAAAAAGAGAAACTAACTATGCCAAAAAATGAAAAACTTAGAAGAAAGTAAATAATATGTAAAGAATGTCGAAAAATCAGAAGAATAATTACAAGAAAAAAATATCTGTAAGAAACATTTTCTATAAAAAGATATAAAAAATAAAGAAAACAAAAAAAAAGTAGAATAAGAAACAAACCATATACTTAACATAATTAATTCTTACTCAGGAACATTTACTGTCCCTTCTCACACAATATTTATTCCGTTCCCAATAATAAAAATCAATAAGAGATAAAGCAAAACGCTTACGCAGTGGTATAGGGTGCTATGCAGTTGGCGTCGTAATAAGCACAATTACTTTGTAATATAATCCAAGGTAGACTTACCAGAGAGGTGGGACACAATAGCATGAGAAATAATAAAAAAAGTTAATTAAATGTTTGTAATTATTTTTCGTGTTCATTGTCACTGCATTTAAAGGTTGCAATTCTAGTTGTAATTTTTTGTTTGTGAAATAACAACAACAATTTCATTAATTTTTGTTCTAGAATAGTTTTTATATTTAACCTTTTTTATTTATTTTTTAACTAAAACATTTTACATAAAATTTTCTTTTATGTGCTTTGATTAAATTTGAAATAAATTAATTACTGTTTTTCATTAAATTAAAAAATAAAATCCATGGAATGCGTTATATATACATATGATTATATATAAATGCAATTTAATTATACTATAAAAGTTTGTGTTTAGTACATTGAATTTTATATTATTATAGATTATCATAATCCATATTCATAAGCCATGACATCGACAATCCTAACTCACTAAAATGCATATTGTGTTCAATTTTAAAATAAATTATTGTAATAAGCAATTTGCACACACATATAATAAATATGTAAATATATATATATATTAAACGCCGTGTAGATATATAATACATATTGAAATATAAATATAAAAAACCTAAAATAGCGTTAAAAACATTTAATTATAGATTAAATCGATGAAACGTAATGAGTGTGAATGGGTGCAGACATATTAATAGCATGAGATAAATAATTGCGGATAGGTTTCAACAAATTTATCGCATGGTATGCTTATTATATTAAAACGTGTACTTAAAAACTGATGGATTAAATTTATTAAAAAATTTGCTAGCAACTATTCACTATTTTTCTGTGCTTAAAATAAGATTTAATTTTGTACTAATAGAAAGTATTTACTTTTAATATAGTTTTGTTTTTACTTTTTATATGTATTAACAATAGTGCCAAAAATGTCTATAAAGTGGTATAAACTAGTTTAATGCAATTATTGCATTTTTTTTTTAATTTGACACTTTTAAATAAACTTTATTTGGTAAAATTTAAATTTATTGCCTTGTTTATTTCCTAAATATAATTTTATAAGAATATATGGTCTTTTTTTCTCAACTGCCGATCTGCACCATTAACAGCCACGGTCTATAAAATATTTTATTTTTATTTCTAACAATATTATTTTTTGAGAAGATACTGTTGAAGAAGGTACGGTATCATAAAAATAGTATATTTTTCTGATCCGTCGTAACTTTTGGGTTGAGAAACACTGTACTCAACACAAATACGTGTTGCATTATTCTTCAAAGTCGGGCAAAACATTTTAAAAATAAATCAATTCTTCCTCACATAATACAGATATATAATAGAGAAAAATATAATATAACCAAATAACAATTGCCAGTATTTTCGCTACTTCAGAACAATAAAAATTGCTGCCAAAAAGTTGTTTAGTGCATTCATTCTACTCGTACGAGTATTATCCACTATTTTTGCTATTATTTGATTGGCGTCATATACGAGTAGTAGAAGCGATGCAATCCGTTGAGATGACACATATACGATATAAATGCTTATTATATAAATGATGTGGAACAAAAATGTACTTATTTTGTTTTCGATTAAAATTCCTTAAGTACTATGTATTATTTGCAGTTTATTATAGAAACTACACGAACCCCGTGAATAGTGCTAAATTGTATAAAAGTGTCTGATGATGATGATGATATTATGAGTATGTGCAAAAGATCTTAATTGAATGCACTATATAAAATATTTATAGTATATTACTTTTGATACTTGATTTTATTATATGTGTTAATGAAATTGTTTATGATTGCATGCTAGTTTATTAATAAAATAAGTATCATTTTTTATTAAGTATACTGATATATATATAAATATATACATATATATAAGTAAAAGTTTAACAATACTTTTCTAGATTTAAGCAGATCTTAATTAATCTATACATATCAAAGCTTTTATAACTGGAAACTTAATTATTGAGAATTTAATAAAAAATTTTTTTCATGTTAGTACCTTACTTTATAAATGTTATTCAAGGTATTACTAACTTATACGACGTAATTGGGGAAAACAACTCATTTGTGTAAGAAATAAAAAAAATTGTATAAGAGAGAAAGAGAGAGAGAGAGGAGATAAAACATTTCAAATGCAGTTGCTGTTTTAAATGTATAATGTCTAATAAATAGGCGTATTCACCAGATAGAAACTTCTTTCTATGATGAGTTAGAGAAGGAAGAGGAATTTGTTAGTAATCTCCAGCGTCATTGCCTGACATTTGCTGGAATGCATCTAATTGCAATAAACTTCCACTGCCTCTAGTTTTTATCCTGGCAGAATGAGAACAGGGCACTTAGTCGGTATACCATTAAGTCATTCAATATTCTTCACGTGTACGTCAAAAACATCATTATAGAATATGTTACAGAACATATTACAAACATTTAGTATGTGATTATCCAGCATTTAGAAGAACTAAATTGAGATTTTCGGGTTTTTGTATCTTGTGCATAATCAACATTCATAGTCTTTCTTTCTATTATATTTTACATGATTCAATTAAAAAAATTAAGAAATTCGAGTTATACTAACTTATTATGATTTGGGTAAGTCAAACTTCTATTGGGTTCAAGAACAATCGTCAACTGACGTAGTGCCTTGGAGTAATGTAAACTTAAAACAGAAAATAATTTAAATTAATGACCTCTATCTATTATCTACCTATCATTTATTCATCTATATATATTTTACGTCATATATATCGCTTTGCATTATTTATGCAAATGTTTAGCAAAATAAAAGTTGTTTAAGATTTCTCTATTGAAGTCATAAATAAAGAGTTATTTTGATACGCTCCCGTATCTCATTTTAAGAGTAATACTTTTCTGGGAACACGTTTACCTATCCACACAATTATTACTGAGCAACACTGTTATGACTAATGTAACGAGACACATAAAGCCTCGTCACCATGATCTATTTTTAATCGAAATTTCTCTTTTTTTTTTATTTCTAAATTTTTTAATTTATATATATAAAGAAAACATAATTTCATATTTGCCGTGACCATGACTGCCTGTATAACATGACTCTTACCTTTACGAAAACTGTTAGTGAATGTTGTGTAAAGGGAGGAAGGTGTGAGGGGTACATATTACAGAATTTTAAGGCCTTAATACACAACTGGAAACTTTTTGTAGAAAGACTAAGTTCATGCAATCAATTTGTAATTGTTTGTACCTTTGAAATATGTCGGGTGTACTAAGAAAAAGGTCATGGAACTGATATATAACATTATCTACTTCTCGGATTTTTAATTTGCATTAGTTTAGAAAGCAAAATTTTATATTTGCTTTGCTTTAAACGATATTCTTACTTAATAGATATTATTGCGTTTTAGTTTGCAAAATATTTGACGCATTTTTAGAAAGCGTTCGCAATATTTCAAAAATTAATTAATTGTAAACGTAGAAGACGTAGAAACATCACGAGAAATGATTTAGATTAATTATTAACAGTACGTATATTTCGTAAATACTTTAAGAAACTTTTTTGAATTTATATTTGTTAGTAGGAATAGAAATTTATTCAACAAATTAAGTATAGTGAACTCAGATGTTATTAAATTATTGTAAATTAAATTTTGTTAAGTGAAAAATTCTTTTTGCTTTAAAACACAAATTTTATTGTAACTTAAATTATTAATAAATCAAAAAAATTTTAAACAATTTGAAATTATTAGAGAATATAATGAGTATATTGTTTATAATACAATAGAATAGGTACAATATATTTCACACCCGACCGAATAATTGCAAAGTGCAAACTATAAATTAGCATTTAATTATCGTATATATAACACAATTGATTAACATTTACTTAGTCAATTTCAATATTTGCTAATTGTTGGGTTAACAAATCCGCAAGCTAATACGATTTCATTATTCATTATTTATTTTTATAATACAATTTATGCCTCAGTGCTGAAATTGATTTTAGCTTCAATGTAATTAATTTTTAACAATGTGCCATAAAAAGATTAAGATAAAAAATTTATATTGTTTAATCTCTAAGACGAAACTGTATCAAATGCACTAGTTAGCCTTAGAGGCACTCATACAGCAACGCCGTTACGGTTTAGATACTCACATTATTCACTTCGATTGTAAAGCAATTTAAAAAGCAAACTAAACCATATCATATACATTAAGACTGAAAAGTTTTCGGAAATTCTCATTTAAAATTCGCGCGCTGTATATTTTTCGATATTTTAAGTTTATGTAGTTTGGCAGCACTGTCCTTAATTACTATGCCAAAAATGAGCGCGATCTGTCAGACAGTTCGTTTACGGCAGCTGTTGAACCCAGTTCACCTCAGTAGTGCGTTGCGAAATGTCTTCGACGGTCGTACGACCGTCCTGAAAGGCTTTGTACCACTCATAAACTTGAGTTTTCGATAAAACTGATTTCCCATAAGCCTTTTGTAGCATTCGCAACGATTCTGCACACGAAATTTCGTTCGAAACACAAAATTTGATGCAAACTCTTTGTTCAATATTTTTTTCCATTGTTTTTTCGCAACGCACTACTGAGGTGAACTGGTTTCAACAGCTGCCGTAAACGAACTGTCTGACAGATCGCGCTCATTTTTGGCATAGTAATTGTCCCTAATTGCTGCCAAACTACATAAACTTAAAATATCGAAAAATATACAGCGCGCGAATTTTAAATGAGAATTTCCGAAAACTTTTCGGTCTTAATGTAAGCTATTATTATTGCTTAAGCCACTTAGGTATACACTTAGGTATAATAGTTATACTTGCCTTTATCTAAGACTTTACTGACGGATGAGATATTTTCTAATGGTTGATTTCATACCCACACAACAATTGTTCCATTTCTTTATAAAAATCTAAGAGAAATTCAATAGTGTAATTTAATTTAAAAAATATTCTCTAGAGCAGATTGCTATTAGTGTCATAATTTTTATGTAGGTATATTATAATAGAAATGGAAAAAATAAGTGAAATAAAATCTAACGGTTAGGATAGGTTAGGTTTTTAGATGAAGTGGAAGGAAATTAAACTCTCTTCAACTAGTAAGCCACTATGATTACATATATCTCGAAACCTTGGAAATTCAGAATTTTAGAAAAATGATTAAGTATTTTACAACCAACCAGATGCATAAAGGATATCTATATATTATAAATATTTACATTATGTATATACTTATATATTAATATGCGTAAATCTGTATAGGGATATAACAGATGTTCCGGTCATTCTTCCTCTAGCATTGACGAACACGATTCACAGAAGTTTCGATAAAGCAGTCCCACCTTTTGCTTTAATTCAGTATTATTGAATTAATTCAGTAATTCAGTATCTGTATTTCTATTAATTCATCTTTTGAACGATTATTTAAATATATTAGAACGATTTCTTTTCAACTATTAAAAAATTTTCAAATATACTGACGGGAATAATAACTAATACATGAGGTGTTATCGAAGAGGTATTGCGTCTAGCTAACTAATCAGTTTCACGGTATAATCGTATAACCGGAAATCCGACGAGATAGAGGCTTCTTTCAATGCTTATTGCAATAATAATGAGTTAGAGGAGGCAGGGGAAATTGTTGGTAATCTGCTGTGTCACTTCCTAACATTTGCTGATATGCATGTAACTACACTTTTTAAAGTATTTCTCCAGGCAGAACGAGACCAGGGCATTCAGTTGGTATACTATTGTCTCCAAATCCGAAATTCTTAATTTGAATATTAACAACATTATCAGTTAAATACCAAGGTTGCTTTTTGTTCCGCAGTTGTGGAACTGTTCATAAAACATTCAAATATTATTGCTTAGTATTTAGAAGAATTTATTGAGATTGATGGCATTTTATGTTCTGAACCTGATCAATCTTCATAGTTTTTCAAGACCATGTAGAATTTTTCGTGTTCATTTAAGAAAATTAAGAAATTAGATTCAAACTAATACTGGATCTTTGTTTGAGCTTTGTTTGTAATTTTAGCTGTCAAAGAGTTTAATACTCTCGTGTCAGTCTAGTATAAGCTATTGTGATTTAAGTACCTTAAACTTCTATTAGTTTCGAACACAATGGTTAATTGACTGACTAACTTGGAGTACCCTAAACTTAAAAAAGGAGATATTTCTAAGCAAAATGCCTTTAGTAAACTAGCGTGCCTTGATATATACTGCGCGATTTCATAGTGCTCCAGTTAGTCTAAGTTTATTAAAGTGTTTGTCATAGGTTATCATCTACCTATCTTTCAGGTGTCTTTTTAGCTGCATAAGAACTTAAAATGATAATAAAAAACAGAAATATGATTTTATAAACTGTTAGAAAATTTCATGGCGTTTATTTTTTGTATATGATTTCCGGCATATGTCTGATGCGGCTACAAGTTACATGGTCCATTCGATTAAACCAATTCATATTCGATTAATCCAACATTGGCTTCCAATGTTTCAAGAGTTGTTGGCTTGTTGGTTGTCGGCATAAACAAATGGCTTAACACAACCCCATAAAAAGTAATCTAGACGCGTTAAATCAACGAACGAGAGGGAAAATTAACAGAATCACTTCTGGAAATAGAATTTTTACTAAATAGATTTCGCAATAAATCGATTGTTAAGCGTACTATATGGTAAGTTGCGCCATATACCGCGTTATTGAAACCAAATGTCGTCGATATTTAACTGATTAATTTTTAAGTTTCGAAAGAAATAAGGACCGCACCAAACACTTAATTTGGATGTAATGGTGTTTCGTTAACGGTTTGAAGATTATCTTCGTTTTATATATCGATAGTTCTTATGCAGGTATTAAAATGTCCGATATTTATACTTTTATATAATACAAAAGTAGTTTTTTATAACAAAATTATTTAAGAAATCATTTAGAACGCAATGTGTTGCAATTATTTCACGTGTAGTTTAAACGAATTCGTTCAACACTGGTTTCGTAACATTTTGTTAAACAATAATTTTGTTTGAATTTTATGAACAAAATTCTCATAAAATTTAGTAATAAAATATTTACTCATTCGACCTTGCATTTAATTTACTTTGCTGTTAATACAAGTTTCGTGTTTTGAATATTATAGAATGAATTGCACTTTTAAAAGTAATTACTTTAGATAGTATCTAATAGATACTACATGCATATAAATGTTGCAGTATTTCAAATATTTCGAAATTGATCAAATTTTGTAATTTGCAATTGCATTCTTCTATTATTAAATCAGGAGAGATGCTGCATGACTAATGATTTGTGCAATAATAAACACATTTATTCATTTATTACAAACAGTTCAGAGAAAAAAATTAAATTCTATTAATTTGTTAAAAGCTTATATGTAAATTTATTAAAAAAGCAAATGTAAAACAATTAGCATTTGTAAATAATAAATGTAAAGGCAACAGATGTTGAGTTATATTATCGTACCAGCTGCTTTTATTGTGGATTACACATTTTGCAGTTCAACTTGAACATTTATTAATGAAAAATTTTCCATTCACTCGAATATTTTTAACAGATGGGTAATGTTTCTCAATCATTCAAACATTATTAGAAGGTTGGATGGAATTGTATCTATCAAATATTACAAACTAAACTTTTATGTGGAAGTTTGAAATTGTGAGTTTAACACAATTAACCCTCTAGTCACTAGAGGGTTAATCTATCGAATATGGCACATAGGAAAATAATTGGATCATATCAGTAAAGTATGACTGTATCAGTACATTGTCTTAGAATGAGGAATATTCATTTCTTGACCAAATGAGTACATTTTTCATTAAAAATCAATGCTTCGATTTATACATCTTCAAAGCTTCTGTAACATTCCTAAGCAGCTCTCTATTCTTAAATATATTTTTTTCTTCCTAAAAGCATGATAAAGCATATAGGCTTTTTTTTTTTTTTTTTTCCTCAAGAAGGGTTGGGAAGTAGTCTCCGCGTCACTGCATCCTCGAGGATTATTGTGACATACCCACTTCAGTTCCATAGACGAGTAGCAGTTAAGAATGCCAGTATGTCCTTTGGAGAGATGTTGCCTAATTCCGTTATAAGCGGATAGGCAATGGATAAGTAGCGAAGTCTGAGTCTTGCAAGACTATCACAGTGACACAATATGTGTTCTGCTGTTTCCTCTTCTTCGTAACAAAGTCTACAGCTATCGTCTCCAGTAATACCTAGATTCAATAAATGTTTTTTAACTCCGCAGTGTCCAGTTAGAAAACCTGTGACAAGTCGGATGCCACTTCTGTTCAGCATAAGTAGCTCCCTAGTTCTGGCTTTTGATCGAAACGGCATGGATTCTTTTGCTTGTCTGCAGGTAATTGTATTATCCCAATCATTCTGAGCTGCTTTTTCCAACCATTCATTAGTTTTAAGTTTGAAAAAGCTCCACGAAGGACCGCAGAATGGTTGTGGCCCAATATAGTATGAGGCCGCCCCTTTTCTCGCTAGTTCATCTGCTTTTTCGTTTCCCTCAAAACCGCTGTGCCCTGGAATCCATATTAAGTGGACTCTGTTCTTTTCAGCAAGGTCTTTGAGAAGTAGAAGGCATTCCCACACTATTTTTGAGGTTACTCGAGGTGAGCGTAGTGCCAGGAGTGCCGATTTACTGTCAGAAAAGATATATATGTTTTTTCCCGTGACGGGTTTACCTTTATATACCCTGAGACATAATTCAATTGCGTGTACTTCAGCCTGAAAAACTGAGTTTTCTTTACTCATACTCGCAAATATTTCCTCTTTAGGTCTTACTCCATATACTCCCGCCCCCACTCCTTCCATCGTTTTGGAGCCATCCGTGTACCACAGATGGTAGTCTCCAGCGAATGGAGGTATGTTCCGTTCCCATTCATTTCTGTCTGGTATTAGTATTAGGAACTTTTGGTGAAAGTTGAATTTAGGTAAGCAAATGTCAGATATGGTGATATTTAGTCCTTCCTCTCTTTGCATTTCCCTACCTAACAGGGAGTTATCGAGTAGTCTTGTTGATTGATTGCTAGTCAACTGTAGCTTGGCCATAAAAGTCATTGCTTCCTTTTTGACTAGTAGGTGAAGTGGGGGGAGCCCCAATGCAACCTCTAGGGCTGCTGTCGGGGTAGTTCTCATCGCTCCACTTGTCATTATGCAGGCTAATCTCTGCAGCTTACGAAGTTTATCTATTACAGTCTTCTGTTGTGCTTTTTTGTACCAGATAGCTGACCCATAAGTTACAATTGGTCTGGCAATAGATGTGTACATCCAAAGGCTGAGTTTTGGATTAAGGCCCCAGTGCTTACCAATGAGGTTTCTGCTGGTCCATAATGCCTCTCTGGCTCTTCGTATAACATTGTCTACATGAGAATTCCACGTCAACTTCTCATCTAGAATCATTCCCAGGTATTTTACTTGGGTAACGGATGATAGCTCTTCTCCATTTAGGAATGGGTAATTGGAAAGTACTCTCTTCCTTTTCTTTGTGAAGACTACCAGACTTGTTTTCTTAGGATTTACATTTAATCCTACTTCACTGCACCATCTACTAACGATGTTCAGGGCTTGTTGGAGTCGATATGAGATCATGTCTTCATATTTACCCCTGACAAGTATGACTATATCGTCAGCATAGCCTTGTGCCTCGAAATGTTTGGCACTGAGTCGATGCAAGAGCTCGTCTACTGCAATTGACCACAGGAGTGGGGATAATACACCCCCTTGTGGGCATCCTTTTACAGTATGTGCTTTTATTTCGGCATTGCCGAGAGTGGATTTAACCATTCTATTTCTTAGTACATTGCTTATCCATGTGCGTGTCGTATCATCTACTCCTCTGTCATGGAGGCATCTTTCGATATGTGAGGGATCAGTATTGTCAAACGCTCCCTCAATATCAAGAAAGCATCCCACCGCAAATTCTTTGCAATCTACAGACTCCTGTATTTTATTAGTAAGACTGAGTAATGCATGTGTGGTGGATTTATTTTGTTGGTAGGCGTACTGGTTGGCGTGGAGTGGATTTATAGATAAATACTCTTCCCTTATATGCCTTTCCACTATCTTCTCCATAGTTTTTAAAAGAAATGTAGTCAAACTTATAGGCCTATGGGATTTAGGAAGTTCGCTAGGTTTACCTCCTCCTTTAGGTATGTATTTGACAATTGCTTCCTTCCAATTAGTGAGAATGATTCCCATCGCCAGCCCAGCTCTAAAGATATTAATGAGGTAGGGCATAAGGTCAGTTAGTCCCTTTTGTAGGAGTGCTGGAAATATTCCGTCTGCTCCAGGTGCTTTGAAAGGATAGAATGAGTTGATCGCCCATTTAATTTTATCTTCAGTGAAGATTTTACGAGCAATCTTCCAGTCATTCTTTCTGGGCCTTTTGGTCACCAGGGAACTAAGCTGGGAGATTGATCGGTCGTAAATTGTAGATCCCGGAAAGTGTACTTCTGTTAGAAGTATAAGTGACTCTTTGCAGTCATTGGTATAAAGACCATCAGGTCGTTTTAGAAGCCCAATGGGATTAGTGTGGCTTTTCGAGATAACCCTGTGGATTTTTGCGCTATTGCTTAAGTTTTGAATCTCTGAGCAAAAGCCTCTCCATGATTCTCTTTTTGCCCTTCTAATTTCTTTATTGTAGGCGGTGAGGGCATTTTTATAATTGTCCCATTCACCGTTGGTTTTTGCCTTGTTGAAGAGTCTCCGGGATTCGACTCTTAGCTTGGCTAGCTTTTTATTCCACCATGGTGCACTTCTGTTGCCGGTCTTATTTTTGACCGGACAGGCCCCATGGTAGGCATTTATAATAGTTGTGCTTAAGGCAGCATCAGCTATTTCTAAATCATGAATATTTTTTATCGTATGTTTATTACTGCTTAGATTGGCCTTGAGTTCGTCAGTATAAAGATCCCATTCTGTGGCCCTAGGCACCCTATACGATTCCCTTACCTTCATATTTAGATCAATATCAAATCTAATCTGACGATGATCAGACATGGATGTTTCTGCTGAAACATTCCAGTTTTTGATAAAATGTTTTATAAATTGTGTTGCTAGGGTGATGTCTAATACCTCTTCCCTGATTCTGTTTATAAAAGTGGGCTTATTGCCCGTATTCAAAATATATAGGTTGTTACCAGTTATAAATTCAAATAGACACTCACCTCTTTTATTGATGTCGGTGCTGCCCCAGATCGTGTGGTGTGCATTAGCGTCACTTCCAACGATGAGTTGCCTCTTGCTTTTAACACTGTAGTCTACTAGTCCTTTCAGTGATAGGAAGTCCAGGTCTTGGGAGTCTCCAGGTAGGTAAGATGAGCAGACAATGAGCTCTGTCTTACTTACTGGGGTGTCCACAGAAATTATTGCTGCTACCTGGTCCTTGTTGGTGTGCTGTGGAATAATGAAAGCATTAATGTCATCTCTTACCACAATACAAGCACGAGGTCGACCATGGCTAGCATGATCGTACAGTAGCTTACCTTTTATTCCCTTTATCTGGTTCTCATATACATATGGCTCCTGGATAAAGGCTAGGTCAATCTTTTCAGATAGAAGTCGCTGTGTCAACACCGCCGTAGCAGCTTTGGCGTGTTGAAGATTAACCTGCAGGCACCTCATCATTTTATTGGTATCGTCCTTTACCGTTCCGCATCCACTTGGGCAATTTTGTCCCATGAGTGGGTGCTTCCTGTCGAGGGGATCTTGAAGCTGGTTTCTTTGGCCCTTGCTTCTGGTCCTTTATGCTAGATACCGGTGTGCCACCCTGCTGTTTTGAGGTGCTGGGTCCGACTTCAGTTCGGGTGCTGTCCCGTGTGACCTTAACCGTCTCACTTGGCTTATCTGCCTGTGCTTTTGAGGTACTGGGTCTATCACCTGAAAGCGGCCTTTTGGATGGAGGCACCTGTTGCTTGACGTCACTGGGTTTCTCTGTCGTAAATGGCCTTTTTGTCGTCAGTTTCTTGGGTCCAGTTGGCTCTCCCTTCACACGTACGTGAATTTGTGTGAAGTTCAGATACAGCTTCCCTGCCTGACCGACTATCCAATTTTTGGATTTTTCGTCCACCGAGATCGTAACGGTTTCCCCACCATTCTTATCTTTCTCAGTCCTGAGAATTCTCCACGATGATGTGCAAATGCCACCATTTTGTTTTTCCAATCGGGACATCAGAATTTCTGGTGGTAGCACAGCAGAGGGGGGAATAAATGTGATGCACACATAGGTTTTGGGCATCTCTTCGCCCTGAAACACTTTGAGAATAGCATCCGGGAATGGTTTGAGTTTTGGGACACAGGTGGTCAGCCAGTTCCTCGTTTCACCATTGCAGCATGTTAATGAGAGCCATCCGTCTCTGTTAACACTGGTGATGAAGCCGTAGACACTATTGTGCTTGGGAAGTTTGTCAATTTCTTCCAGGAGCTTCGATTTTATCAACTCCATTTGGTCACCAGTGAGATTCACCTCCGGATATTTCTCATGGGCGATAGCCACTTTGCAAGCATTGGCTACATCCCTGTAAGATGGAGTCGGTTTTAGCTGGTTTCCGGTAGAGCTAGATGTGTGTTGAGTGGCTTTTGGCTTTTTGGGCTGCGGGCGTTGTGTTTCTTCGGGAGATGTGTTATTAGATCTGCACCTTTTGCTGGTACTGGGTCTGTCACTTTCTCCTTCTGCTGCCAAGGAAGCTTTGTAGAGAGAGTATCGCTCTCTCTCTTTCTGCTTCGCAGTCTCCAAATCCAATCCATCCCTAATCATGGCCTTGATGCGTCTTTTCTGAGCCCCGGTGAAGTATTCCGCTTTCTTCCTGGTCTCTATGTTGCCGTCACCTGAGTTCACCATGCTCTGGGTATTAGCATTAGACGCACCGCCATCGTGGTCACCTGTGTCCATAGGACTCTGGGTGTCAATCACCGGAGAGGTGTTCCCACCGCTTGATACCATTGGTCTCTGAGCAGATGGGTTCAGATCATCCAGATCCTGAATCTTGAGAGATGCTTCAAGCCTCTTTTCAAGATTTCCTCCAACCTTCGTTGGCGAACGGAGTAGAGCTTCTTCCTCTGACTCTGTAATTATATTATTAATTGGTATATTTAGTTTATTTTCCATATACAGTGTTTAATATAAGGGAAAGAACAGTCACCCAAAGCAGAGCCCCATACTTTGAGAAGGCATTAATTAAAACAGGAGAGTGCCCGGTATCCTGAGTTCATTACTAAAAGACTGGATGCACCCCTCCAGTCAAGCATCCTCGGCGTAACAGTCTACCTCAGATTTGGGGGTTTTTATAGGTATCGTACAAATTTGAAAGCTACACATATCAAAACAAATATTACTATAAATACGTACCCGGGAAGTTTTCTCTTTCCAGCCCGACAATCAGCAGTCCACCCTTGGCAGAGACATGACCATATCAAGAGCTTCCCATCAGCCTGAGAGATTGTCGCACTTACCCTTACGAGTCTGGCTGATAAGCTGGAACTTAGTGGACGGTCTTTACCGCCACCTACTCCCTGAGACGCTAGAGTATTGTTTAGCCATTCAGACTTTGACAGCTTGCAAAAACAAAGAGCCTATCTACAAACTAACTACTACAAGGACTACAAGGTTACAAACTACAAACTACAAACAACAAATTAACTACAAATTTATAACTAATTACTATCACTACAAACATAGATTACAAAACAACACATTCTACCTTAACCTACTGGTATATATAGCATATAGGCTTAGCCACCACTTTTTTATGCATTCCAAAGTAAAATATTTATTAATATATATTATCAATGGATATACCTTCTGCTCAAAAAGTACTCGGATTGTGTAAATAAAACACAAATTTAAATTTTATTCCAAATTTATTTTATCTCCTTCAAAATATGCTCCTTCTGAAGCCAACTCTTAACCCAATCTTCCATACACTTTTCGTAGGCCCATGAAGGTATGGCTTTTAGTTCCTTCAGCGAATTCTCTTTTACCGATTCAATCGACTCAAAACGCTTACCATGAAGGGGCAGTTTGAGTTCCGGGAACAGGAAAAAGTAGCACGAATCCAGATCTGGCGAATATAGTGTCTGAGCGATGACAGTGGTATCGTGTTTGGTCTAAAAATCGCGTACAACAACAATTTTTCATAGTAAAAATCGCTAAATGCACTTGAGGTAGTTTCACATTAAACAAACTAATTGACAGATGGCGCTCAAATTTGTAAAATATGTCAAGAAAGGGTGTACCAACATAACAAAATTTTTGAAAAAGGTCTATTACTTAAGGAGTAGTTAACAAACAACAAAATACTTCTTGATACTTTTTGAGCAGAAGGTACATATGAATCCAGTAATGTCTAAATCATACATTTGCAATACATTGGGTATACGAAACCAATAGCGCCTAAATTATGCATTGGTTTGAAAGTATGATTTTCGAAAATAAAGTGTTTGTCAGTATAAAATATTATAAATCAGATATCTGAAACCGCTAGTTTGTCTACGATTACAATACTGTAATTAAGATTTATATGATAATTGTATAGATATATGGCACAACATCTCTGAAATTGTAAAATACTAATCACAGAATCTTTTATTTGCCAGGAAGCAAAAATTATTTATAGAAAAGTGTTAATTTAATTTTAATTTAATTATTTTATATGTGAAAACTTTCCACATACAAATAGAAAATAAATTTCAAAATTTTAATTAAGTAAAATTCTATTTATAACAAAACTACATTATATCCTTTTTAACTTTCCTTCTCTCTTATTTTTATAATAAATACATTAATGAATAATGTATCTCTAACGAGTGAAGATATAAATATAAATTTATAAATAAATTTTACCAATTCATTCTATAAAATTAATAAAGAGTAATGTCATGTCTTCAATGCTATAATCGAAATGTTTATCCTTTGAGTGCACTACATTTAAAAGCGGCAACTTTGAGTACTACATATGTTTGTTTTGTTTAAATATTTTAAAAGGATATATTAAAAGGAAATAATTCTTATAATTTTGATTTATTAATGCAAAGTAAAATTAAAAAACTGTTTGTTTATTCTTTGAAGAAATTAAAAAACCTCTATAAATTGGTACAGTAAGGTAAGTTCCTTATCCATAGTCATCATTTCTAGTTACTAAAATTCGGTTTGAGAAAGAGGATCCTTTACATTGTTTCTTCAATATGAATGGCTAATGTTATTTGATTCGTAACTTTAAACGTTCACCACTATTACGTCTGCTTCTACTGAGTACAGCTATCGACTTCTCAGTTTTTTTTTAGCACTGCAGCCATTTTGACTTTCTTTAATATTTCTTTTAATTATGCACCTATCTGGATTTCGAATAAATTGTTTGAATTATCATACTAGTTGTGCTTTGACATAATAAATAAAAGTTTCGTGTTTAAAAAATGAATATATAATAAAATATAATTTGATAGGTTAGGTTAAAATGGTATTCCTACCGATCCGATTAGGTCTTTTGTTTCATCGTTTTAGCGTAGATACCTTGAAGGGTTTGAAACCATCGTAAAGCTTTTACATAGGTCTTGAAGTTAAGAATTTATTAAAAAATAATTGGTTAAATTCAGTGCCTTACTTCGAATGGCGCTTAATGTATCGACTATTTTTTTTTAGTATCATATTAGTATCATTTTTAGTATCATTAGTATCATACTGTCATATTTTATTATCATTATATGCAAACCGATACTGTGGCAGTCAAACCGGTCAAGAACGCCATTATAAGAATTGTTGTAGCTCATTCAACTATATTAACTCATCATATGAGTTCAAAAAAAGGAGATCTACAACTTACAAAAAGAGTTGCTTCAGCACGCAGGTTAAAAAGTACTATGCGCTTTAATCTCACTATGTAATTAAATATAGCACCAAGATATATAGTTTTCTCGAAGTCTTAACCTAACAATATCACAAAGCTTGTTGGTTACTTATCAATAGTTTTATTGTTTTTTTTATATCGTTTAACAAGAGTTAAAAAATTTTAGGATCCTACTGGAATGATGCGGTATTACAAGAGTCCAATTTGGCCTAAATATGTCGCCTACCAACTTATGAAGTAAATGACCACGTTCACCTACCTACCTAGCTTTATTATTACCAATATACTTATGTTAGTATTTCGATTCTAAGAGTAATAAATTATGTCAATATAAAATATTTTATTATCAGAATGATATTCTAACTTATGAAACCTATGAGTGTTGCTATCCCTGCAGAAAGTTTTCTGATCATAATTGAACATGATTAATGGAACTGATAGTGAAATAGTTATGAACAAGACCTAATTTTAGTGGAAAAAGAGTTTTTTATAATGATATTTATTTAAATATATTAACAATTTAGCAATTTATTACATATAACAGTATGATGTTACTTAAAAACGTACAGTTCAATTAAATTTGAAGTTACCTACCGAAAACTGTCTTCAGTATCGAACAGAAAATATCATGACCTATGCTTATTTCACAGAATTTATTAACTTATAAATAAAAATTTTCACATCCTTGTGCGTTAAAATTAAATGTGAATAGAAAAAGACATCTTCACAAAATGAGAGTAAATCTCTTCCTCTTTTGGTGGTTGCTCCATAGATTTACTACGTGCTAATAGACACGTCATACCGATACTGTTTCATTGACTCCCAGCACATTTTTCCATTTGCATTATGCTCGTAGTCTGCTATTTAGCGGCAAGAACACACCCCAATTTTCGTAAATTTCATATATATTATGCTGTATGCTGTTGTCCTTGTATGTATACCAAGGACGTTTGACGTCATAGCAATGTATAGGTATTTTACCGCAAGATATGTAGAAACTCAAAGCATATTAAATTGTATCAGATACATTTTATGTCATTTAAATTTTTTTCATTTTGACTCGGACTAAGTATACTATATATATTATATTTGTTTTTTCAAAATTTAATATTATTTTTAAATAATGATAATAATCTATAAAGTATTGCATCAGACATATGCAATGACCTGTAATATCTATTTCGTGTATTCTGTTATCCTTACTCCTTATAACGTAAAGCTTTAGAAAGCTTTTTCTCTATAAGTGAGACATAACTTCACTCTCAAATGTGTATTAAGAGCTTTTAGATACCATAGAATAGATGAAAGGAATAGTTATTTAGAAACTATATCGATTGTGAAAGTTAAGATTTTTAGATATAAATGATCTTAATTTCAATTTTTATACAACCAACTTATAACATAATATTAAGTGTAATTTGCAATTCAAAGTTAGAGAGTAATAAAGCCATAATTCCATTTTTATATTTAAAAACATAACACGACACATTTTTGAAATAGAAACAATAAACAGTGTACCGGCTCTTGATGAAGCGAAGCACCGCCATCATAGTTGATCTTTTGTAATGCTACAGACCCTAACCGAATAGAAGATATTCTGTCTTCCGAATGAAAGTCAAAATGTCAATCGTTGAGGAACTCTTGATGTCAGAAGGGGAAAGTAATTTTCGATCTAGTGACCTCTTCCTGGCTCAGATCAAGGCTGGGCGGTCACAGAGAATATAGCTGGAAGTCTACTACTAAGCAGAGTCGACAATCTATCACTTCGGACTGACCCATCTTGTTAAGGTGATAACGCAGTCCCTGGTGACCCGTTATCGGATGCTAATATTTTGGATTTCCTTAATAAGAAACATTCTGTATATAATTCTCTTTCTTACAAAATTAAATACCTTTTCGCATTCTACTTTATTTGAAGCATTCAACACATAAATTAGTTTAGATTCACACAGCATGATTTTTTGAAAATATCTACTTTGAAATTCTTTTAGTATTGAATATTTTTCATAAAATGTATATCTTCTACTTTATTTAAATTGCATAGCCCACATATATTAGACAGCTATTTTGTACCTCTTTTTCTATTAGATCACATGTTAATACAGCTTAGTTTTCAGAATATAGTGCTTAAGATATGAACATTTTTGTACGAAAGACTAAAGTGTGATGTTTGTGTAACCAATGTAAAAATTGCACATACAATTGGGCCATATATGGAGTCTGTAGATTTGGTTAAAGTAACCGACAAACTTTAATATCTCGAGAAGCAAGCTTAAATATCTGACTCTGTTGTCAATATGGCGTACCCAGAAATTCAGAAGCGTGCATAATAACAATAATTTCAAATGATTGAATCTATACATATGTTTGAAACTATTTTCAATTATCAACTATAATAACATAATAAGTTATAATTTTTAAGTTTTATTTATTAGTTCAATTATGACGAAGAAATTTATTTTTAAATTAAAATTTTTTTAAACAGTAATGAATTACAACAACAAAATTTTTATATTTTATTAATTAAATTATTCAGCTGTTTTGACTATTGTCAAATACTCATTATCAGTTAACTTTGAAAGCACACATGAGTTTTGTATGGTAAGTCCGTATATAATCGTTGGACTATAAGTTCCAGGCTTAGAACTTTAAACCTGTCAAATTGGAAGCAAATGACTAGCGTGTTTATTACCTACACGAGCTAAACCTGTACGAAACTGAATAATGATAATTTATTTATGAGACATATATTAGGTAAGAGGTTACAAGTACAATAAAAATAAAAAAAAAGGCTCTATAATGAAAATGACAACTTATATAATTAGTAATTAAAGCACATTATTTTTTAATATTTTTTAACTTAAGCGGAAACGGTTTTTAATAATGTTATAACAAAATTCATAAGTTGGAAATAATAGCTGTTTTTTACTAAAGAAAGTTTAGTCATCAAGAAAATTGAGATCAAATTGTAACCATAGATTATTCAATTCATTGATCCTGAGCAAGTAAATATTGTAGAAGCTGATTTCTCGATTGAGCTTTTGATTCTCGAACTGGCAAATATACTGCTGTTATTTTGGAGAATAAAGGAACTCTACTTTTGGCGTTATTAAAGAAACTCTTTTATATCGAATACCGATCTTCTATATACGCATAGGTTAAATGAAGTTCTAGAGGCATTTATAGGTAATATAAAAATTATTCAGCTATATTTATTGCTTTTTAATATAAAAAAATTTAATATTTATAAAAATATATGTAATACTAACCATAACATATATGGTAAATACTTCTTTTAATTGTAATTATTTCCATGGTTTTTGAAAATTGTGCCCAATTTGTATTAAGTAATATAATTTACTCTATTTACGTCTATAACATTTATTTATTTTTTTATTTATTATTATTTATTTATTATTTCTAAATATAATCTGTAAAAGAACATTCAGTATTACTTATGGATATAAAATAGAATAAAATGGTATGTAGACATGTGCCGGACACTCAGTAGTAAACACCGCTAAAGATTAAATTAACTTTCGATTTAAATCTTTTTATGTATACCTTATGTATACCTTTTATGTATACAATTTATACTTATGTAGTCATTTATATGTGTTTTATTTATTTAAAACTCATTTGTTGCAAATTAATTGGAAAGGGCATCTTCGGCTCTGAAGCCCTAGTAAATTTTTGTTCTAATATAAATAATGCAACTTAATTATTTCTCACTGACTTGTGTTTTTGTAATAAGTGTGATAATTAAAATGTTTGTTTCTTAATTAGGAAACAAATGTTAAGAATGATTATAGATATTTCAATTTCATTTCACACTAAATTTATATTAAATTTTGAACTGGACTTGAATCAGTTGTTATTTTTTCATGAACAAAATTGGCAGAGGGATTGAAGGTCAAGAGGCACTTGTATAAGAGACCATTTCGTTTATTTTTTCCAATAATTATTCATAATTTAAATGATATAATTTTTTTTTGTTAAGATTTTATGGATAAACAGCATTTATTATTTTTACAGAATTGTAGCTGTCGATATTCTCGATAATCACAGTAAACTGGATTATAATTTAAATATATTGACAACACAAAACTTGTAAAAATTTAGAAAGAAAATTATTTTCCAAGAAGAAGTTTTCAGTTTTCTGATTAAGAAAGCAAGCAGAACAAAATAAATAATTTTTAAATTTAAATATAGCCTCTGTGTTTTTAGTTCCGTTCAAGCACAGAAACCCTCTATAGAATAAACTTCAAAACAATTATACTTTAAAAATTAATATTTCAGTGTTAAGTATACATAATTTTTATATATTTTGCTCTTATATTATTTATATATATAAAAAGATGTCATATTATTTTATCCTACAACTTAATTGTGTATAAATCATTTAGAGACTGAAGTGCTAATAAAATAAAGTAACACACTCTTAAATTATTGTTACTCTTAATAATTATCAACATTTATACTGAGCATTCACACAATCTATCGAATATAAGAGAGATTGATTCAGATTGAGTTCGGTTTACGAAGTTGAGATACTAAAAAAAAAACAAAAAACTTTCACTTTAACGCATAACAAATAAATTCCAACAAAGAATTCATTCACCTGCTTCATGTGTCAATATAGATACAAATAAATAAAATAATTTGGAATACACACAACATTAGAGAATGTAGGTCTCAAAAATTTAATACTGATCATGTTGACTAATAGAAGAGTGCTACAAAAATTTTTTAAACTTCACTGAACAAGTATGAGGAGATATTTCGTATACATTATAATTGATTATTGGTATAATATGGATTGAATAATAATTGTGTCATATACCTATTATCGTTATCATTCAAGACAAGTAGAAACATATTGCTTTTCAATTCATATATATATGTAATATGACGAGTGGATTATTTTTGAAAAGAACATCATATATATACTTCATAAGTTATTCTGCGATAAAAATAAAACACACTTACACAAATATACATTAAAAGTGATATAAAACTTTTTTGGATTTATTCCATAACCTCATACACTTAACGGGCTACTGTATTAAAGTAAGTAGATTCTTATTAACTGTAATTTTTCGGAGTATATATATATCAATAAAAAATTTTTCTTATTTTTTTATATAACATATATATTCGGATTATGATCTCAGTGATTATATACTACCTGCGGTTTCGATTGGGTTGCTACTACTATATATTTTTTTCATCTTAGTAGTTCCGTTATTGAAAAATCTGATTGTAATTGAAGCCTTCATTGTGAACGGTTCTATTTCAACGAGAGAAATGATTATCATTTAATTATTGATAACTGTGATTGTAATCTCAGTGGCTCCTGGAACCGCATAATATATAACATATATGTGCTTTTTAAAGTAGATTCCCCATAAAACCCCTAAAAATTACGCTATGAGTTTCTAACATATATTAATGTACATCAATATCTTACGAAGATTTCACCAATTAATTTGTTGTAGAATTGAAATTTATGTCAAACAAATTATGAGACAGAACATTTAAGAAACTTTTGTTGAATACATATATATACTTTAATAATTCAAATAAATGTCTAATGAAAATATTTACTGCGAACTTAATATTAAAAAAAATTAAAACAGTTATTCTAGACTGTAAACAGAATTATATAAAATAATTGACTATATCACCGGATTAAAGATAATGGGAGAGATATGAATTCTAACACGCTAAAGCGAGTATATTGTATAAATATATTTGTTATATATTAATGCATGTTTTTAAAAGATTTAGAGATTATAAAGACATAATTAAGTGAAATAATAAAGACATTACTTGAGCCACGAACTTTGGAGCTTAGCGATTATCGCAAACATAGATCTTCAAAAATTTAAGATAAAGTAGTCTTAAAAAACTGAAAATTCATGAGCTAATTTGTGGACAAAAGAGTTAAATTTACCGCAACTAAATCCTACCAAACTAACCTATTTCGCAGCCTCATAAATAAGATGACATGGCGAAGTATATGCTAAGTTTCATCTATTTAATTTAAAAAATTTGCTGCTCAAACATGGCCTGATTAAAAATGCTCATCACGATGCATTGGTGTTTCATTTGCTCTGTTTGTCATTATCCAAATACTCTTAAACTTAAATGTTCATCACGTTGTTCATCAGTTTTATGTTCTTTCATATTTTTCATAAATTTTAGTATATTTAAAATAATATTTATTGTAAATAAAAAAACTGTAAAGAAAATAGGAACAAGTTGATTTCTTTCCTTACACCAGCGACCACTATTGGGTTTAAATATAGCTTATACAGTTTTTCTCTAAGCCAATAATATTCTATAGAAATACATCAAAATTGGTTAGATAATTTTCGAGTACATATGTACCGTACAATTATATGCACATGTAAAAAAAATTGCATTTCTAATATGCTATATCTAATATATATATACATTTACATCTTTAATGTGTACATTTATATGTGAAACTTATTTTTATTAACCTTGTTATTCTGTTGTGTCGTTCACTTTACTATTAATTATTAAAATTTTTAATTATTATTATTAAAAAAAATTATTTAAAAAAAAAGCACTCTAATGTTTAATTAATTATATGCAAGTCATGTAAAAATGTGCACAGTAATTTTAAAAGTTAACTACGAATAAAAAGATTTTAATATTGCAAGTAAAGAAACTAATAACAGTTAATATAAAACTATCATAATGAAATAATTAATAATTTATAGAATTAGGTTCCGACCACTAAGAGGCAACTTTTAATCACTATATGCATAACCTAATAACACCTCATTATTTCTACTTATATATTTTTCTTAATAAGTCAATTACAATATAATTAGTTCTATCCAGTGCGGTAATTAGGGGAGACGAGCAAAGGTATAAAAATCCCTCGTTGAGCTATGGTTGGATAGATTGCAGTGGCAGCCTTGTGCCCAAAACCCATTTGATGTCAAATAATGGCCCGTTGTAATACCATAGAGTTAGCGTCAATATTAAAAATAATAATGAAAAAATTATAATAGACGAGATTATTTTAATTTATGGAACAGTGTTTAATTAAATTAATTTTTTAAAAATAACACCAATAAGTATTATATCTTCCAACTATACATATTGATACACATATGGCTAAATAAAGTTACTGCAAACGTTCATTATAAATTATTTATTAAAATTTATCTTATTAAACCAAATTAATTTCAAATTATTTTGAATGTATTTACTGGTATAATAACTAATACTGTTATTAACATTATTATAATTGTTTTTTATTAATTAATTTTATTTGTTATTTATTTTTTTAAATAATATATTATAACAAATTTTGTCAAAAAATATTTTTAGCATAATCCCCCTCTTAATTTAATTAAATCAATTAATTGAAAAATAATTGACGAAAAAATCTCTTCTAGGGCATACCCCTTTGGCACAGTCTTACCTACGCTAATGTTTATGTTATTAGTACCTACTTAACATATATACATTTTTTAACACTTTCATTAGAAATTTAATTAATTTTTTTGTTTTGCTCTAAAATGACAGTCTCAAAGGTTATTATTTTTACTGAGGGTTTAGTACACACTCTATATAAACAAGTAATAATAAAGTTTCTTAATTATATAAATTAACTGAATATATTAAATTCATGAGATGTTTTTACATTTTATTAAAAATAATTTTTCTAAATCGCAACATTAGCAATTATCTCTCATAAAAATACGCCATAGCTACTTTGGACTTTATACATAATTATTAATATAGTTAGTTTATTTTAAAAGTTATAGTTTTTATAAGGTCTTCAGTTCACTGAATCGCAATATCTTAACATTTGAGAAATACTCTCTTATCAGCATGATCCACTGTTTATTAAGGTTTTACGTATTTGTGTTAATTAAGTAATTCCATACCAAATTTTATAATTCCTACATAGCCTTTGGTTTATTGAAACCGCTTTTTAAATACTGAATAGTTTGAATACTACTCACTACTCTCTAATGTTAAGGGTTTACTACTTATTTAGGCTTTACATATTTATGTTAATAGAGTAATTCTATATCAAATTTATTCTATATCACAAAAGTTATAGGTTCTCCCTGGTCTTTAATTCAGTGAACCGTATTGTAATAACTTAGTAGCATCAGAAAAACACTCTCTTATGAAAATGGTTCATTGCTTATTTAGGCTTTACTTTTTTGTTGTTTATAGAGTAATTCTATATTAAAATTTATAGGTCTCACATGGTCTTTGGTTCACTGAATCGCAATATATTAACATCTGAAAAATACTCTCTCATAAAAATAATTTAATGCTTATTTTGGCTTTGCATATAGTTAGTAATTATTGTTAATAGTTAGTAATTTATGGTTTTATATCAAAATATATGGGTCTTATGGTGTTTGCTTTACTAATTCGCAATATATTCACATCTGAGAAATTCTCTCTCATGAAAAAAACTTCAATCTGGTAATCTAGACTTTGCATGTTTGTGTTGGTGTTGTGATTCTGTGTCAAAAGTTATAGGTCTTAGCAGTCATATTATTCTCTTATCTTGCTTAGTGTTATTTTGGTTTCTATAGAACTTATATTTTATTTGAAATGTAGTTTAATTAAACATAATTGTTTTAATATAAAATAATTTAATTTAATATATGTTTGATGAAAAATACTCATATTTCGAGGTCTAGCAATGAACTTTAGATGCTATAACTCCCATTTGTACTTGGTATAGAGTACAATCAATATATTAAACTTACATAATTTGTTTAAATATTTTAGCATTCCATTCAGCTATGAGATATAAATATTTTTCATGAGTGCTTCATGAGTGCTAATCGTTAATTCTACAATTCAAATTCAACAAATAATCTTTAAAATGTATCTAAGGCTGTAGTGAACGCGTAATTGTTGCTGCTTGGTATGATGAAAATAAAAAATACAAATAAACATTTAATAATTTCATGTGCTGATATGTGAAATATGTACGTATATAAACCAGTTTTCTTTACTTGAAGAAAATAAAAATAATTATAGCTTCAACATTTTAAATCACACTGAAATGCTTCAGAAACCTCAGCCTGTATGCATACGGTTTTTAGATTACCAAATGAGCAAATCAGTAATGAAAGTTTCTTGAAAGAGTGCAGTAGATTGGGAAGACGCAACAATATCAAGTGACTTTGCTGGAAGAGAAACAACATACTCGTAAAACACATTCCAAAGAAGAAAAAGTAATAAAAAAAGGTCGATTCAAGCCAGCAAAGCAGGGAAGCAAGCCAAGTTGTTAATTAAAGCCGCCAGTTGGCTATAACGGCTCAAAAAAGAAAGTTTGTAGGTAAGCGTTGTGCAGCTAACAATTGTTCAATTTTGTTTAGCATTTTTAAATTTTATTTAGACAGATATCACCAATATATATTCATTATTTTTAGTTAAGTTCTGCAAACTTTGATTATGACGGAGGATATCACAGTGAGTCCACCTGAAGATCCAGAGAAATCGCTTTGTTTTCAAGGACCTTGGGCTTGGATTATATTAATTTTACTCATTCTTGGTGCCATAATATTTATTATGTATTTGCTGCGTAAATGTTTTCAAAATCCGTATTATCGTAAAGCGAATCGCATCGATGGAAAAGTTGTTATTATCACTGGTTGCAACACTGGCATTGGCAAAGAAACCGCTTTAGAGCTAGCGCAACGCGGCGCAAAAATTTATATGGCTTGCCGTGATTCAGCACGATGTGAAGCTGCACGTCTAGAAATCATACAACGCACACAGAATCAGCAAGTATACAATCGCACTTTGGACTTAGCATCACTGGCTTCAGTACGACAATTTGCTGAGAATTTCTTAGCCGAAGAGCCACGCTTAGATATTTTAATCAATAATGCCGGCTTAATGGCAACACCACGAAAACTCACTGCTGATGGCTTTGAACAACAGTTTGGTGTGAATCATTTGGGACATTTTCTTTTGACTAATTTATTATTGGAACGCATCAAGGCTTCAGCACCTAGTCGTATTATTGTGGTCAGCTCAGCAGCACATTTACTTGGGCGTATATACAAAAATGATATAAACAGTGAAAAAAGTTATTCTAAATTTCTTGGCGCTTACTGTCAGAGTAAGCTTGCAAATATATTGTTTACTAGAAAATTAGCTGAGATGTTGAAAGATACTAAAGTGACTGTTAATGCCTTACATCCTGGTGTAGTGCGTACGGAACTGACACGTTATACAAACGAAAACTCAACTTGTGTATGGGCTTTGATACGTGCATTTGTTAGACTTAGGCTTAGAGATGCAAAAGCTGGAGCTCAGACAACATTATGTTTGGCATTGGATCCTGATTTGGAAAATAAAACAGGGGGATATTATGAAGATTGCAAACCGCATTTTCTTCCACCATGGGCTAAAAATAAAGAAACGGCAGAGTGGTTATGGAAAGAAAGTGAAAAAATGGTCGGCCTACAGCCAAGCGATGAAATATCAAGTGTTGTTGTCAATCCATAAAAGTGAAAGTGCATTAGTAATTTAAAATAATTTTTGAATTATTGAATTTCATGATACGCAAGAGATTGAAGTGAAATGAAGAAAAAAAAAAGAATTATATATATATACTGAAAAATATTTTATTTAAAAATTCCACTTTTACTTTCAAGAATTACTAGCCAAATTTTGGAAATAAAATAAGAGCAAATAATTTATTCAAGTTCAAGTTCATCATTAATCAAAACTGAAACAAATATAAGAATAAATAATGTTTATTTAATGCAAGTTTATGTTTATTAATAACCAAAATTTAAACAAATAACATAAAAATAACTAATAATTTTTTCAAACTTATCATTAACCAAATTTAAAAAAAATAAAAAATGCACAAAAAGAAATTAATAAGTGCCGTTTAAAAGCATTTCGGTTTCATTAATAATAATTCAAAAATTTTAGTCAAAATTGTGTCAAATCATTATTGGATAAGATTATCAAAGTTTTAATATAAAAAACCTGTAAGCTGTTCAACAGAAATATTTTTATATTTATTATTTATATATTTAAATTAAATATATATTAAATAAAATATCATTTCATCATATTTCAAGACAAAATCATCAATATCCATTGTAGCTCAATATGTTTAATTTATAATTATACATTTTTTGTTTTTTATTTTAAGTAATTATTTAAAAGCAAAATATTTGAAATGTCATTATTATTATTATATTTTTTTACATTTATCTAAGGGTACATTAATTTATAAAATACTTAACATTTCATCATTTTATTCTTTAAATTTTTTGTAATTTAGTAATAAAATAATTAAAAATATCTATTACAAAAAAAATTTATTTTAACAACGAAAGTTCTTTTCTAATATAAGTAATTAGTACATAATTTTGCCATTTTGGATTAAGTTTTTCAACCGATAAATGGAAGTATTATCTATCAAAAATTTTATTGAAATGCGATAATAGAACTAAAATTAAAATGAAGACATACACATTTTCTCTATTGTATGATATGCCATTTTCTTCTATCAAATACATATAATAGAACAATTTGGATCTAATTGAGTTGGGTAATTTAACTGACTTTAGTTCGCCAAATCTACGGGCCAATCCAAATTGATGCAGAAAGTTTTCAAAGACGAACAAATAATGAAATTGAAGAACTACTAAGACACGAAAATATAGTGAGATACATTAAATGGGCATCGCATGTAATAAGAATGGGACCGGAGAGAAAGCCAAGCAGCATATACAACGCAAACCCGATGACAACCAGGCACAGAGGCAGCGCAAGAACGAGATGGGATGAGAAGGTGTATGCAAGAAAGATTGGAGCATTGAACTGGGACAGCGTAGCAGAAGATCGGGACAGATGGAGACAGATCGTGAGGGAGGGTAAAGTTCACACTGGACTGTAGTGCCAAATAAGAAGATGAATAATTGAACTGACTTTATACAGTAACCTATTCTAATCTATATAAATAGATTAAATAATAGGTAGATATATCGTTTATATAAAAAACTAAAATCACAAAAATAATAGGTCAGTTAAAAGACATTTAGTTCCAAAGATAAAGAGATCAAAATATTTATAATGTATGACAGGCTGAATGCATGATGTCAAGAAATAAAACATATTTTGATCGGAGAACTATGTTCTCATATTTATTTATTTATATCATAGATATACAAAAATAAAACATTTAAAGAACTAAATAATACTGGACTCTTGAAATTATATAATTATAGTTTAATAACAAAATAATAATAATGAAAATAATAATAAGATATTATTTATATTAAAATGAAAAATCAAACTAATGCAAATAACGTACACGCTATGAAAAAACTTGAAGACTAAATTAAATATTGCAGATATCGAAGAAGAAATAGTCTAAATAAGATACAGATCCATAATTTTTGTCAAGAATTTGAAAATAGATTCCAAGATAGGCGAAGTTGTGATGAAATGTGGTATTGAAGCCAATACATCTTTGTCTTTGATTGAAGCAGATACGATAGGAATCAAGAATATGAAGAGGTGATATCAGATAACCGCAAAACCCACAGATTTACTTTTGACCCACCTAGGTTAGCTTATACCGGCGATTTCTAGGAGATCCATTTGGGCCTGTTGGTTAACCTTCGTATATAATTCAAAAATAATACACTTTTGTAAATTTCCTTTGCCTTTCCTTAACTTTTGATTTAATAATTATAACATTTGAAAAAAATGTTATAAGTATTTCTTTAACAAAAAAGCATTATACTTTTCAGCAGAATTGTTGAAAATAAATAAATAAATATATTTTTCTTTATTTCAGTTATTATTCTTTTGCAGTGGATCAAAATTTGCAAAATTTTGAATACAAAGGTGAAAAATCTATTTATTCTATGAGAACATTTTGAAGTATAGTGTAAATACATAAAAAACTAAGGTCAATGAACTATTTATATATATAAACTTTTATAAACTATTATCATCATGAATATCTATTTATAAATTCAATATTTAATGTAGATGCAGCACTAATAGTTTAAAGCTCTGAAGAAATACGAACACATTCGTCTTTCTATCACAGATATTTAAATATTGATATTGGAAAAATGAAGATCTCCCCTTCTTCATACCATTTTTTCCATTTCTTAAAGTAAGAAATCATATTTCCGATTTATATTACTTTGAAATGAGACAACATATGATATGTAACTGCGTCATTTATTGCAATTTATTCATTCTGGAATATTCATTCAATTTCACTATAAATACCCACTTTAGACTTATTGAAAATATTGCCTTTTAATGTAATAATTAATATAAAATAATTTATAGAAAATATCTAAAAAAAATACTCAAATTGTTTTTGACACTTTTTGAGTAAAACCCTTTTATTAAAGAATTTATTATTTTATTCTTACTTCTATTTACACATATATAACTATAGATATATAATTGCATATAATTATATTTTATATATTATATATTATACTCCACTTCTTAGAAAACAGTGTTTAGCTAATAATTAAAGTGCTCAGAATAGCGTTAAAAAAATATACTGGCATTTATTGCAATATAATTTCTGTTATACCTAAATATCAAGAAGACAATCTCATTTTTAAAACTTATCTCTTATTATCTAGTATATGTACAAAGTCTAGTATGACAATATATTATAATGATTTTGTGTAACTCAAAGTCATGAACAAGAAGATATATTAAGAAGATTAAGTATAAGTATATTAAGAAGAAGATGTGTTACATATAATATATAAAAAAGAAACACTTTATGTAATGAACTAACTTTATGTAAATATTAAGTTATATATTTCTTATCTACTTATGTATATATCTTATTATTATAATATTAATAACAAAAATTTATTATAAATTAATTAAATTAAATTAATATAAGTTATATATATATTTCTTATATATACCTAATTATATTATATATTTCTTATTGTTATAATATTGCTAACAATAGTTTATTTTAAATAATATATAAATCTATTAAAGTTATATAAAGTACCCAATGAAAATTTTTAGTTCTGTTCAACATGGGTTAATGTCTGAATTCAAAGAGTGGAAAATTCCATAATCTATAAATATGATATCTTTTAATATGAATTACTTTTTTAAGTTTTATTCTCAAGACTTCATACATATACAAATACTTACATATGTATACATATATATATATATATATATATCAAACAAACAAACATTCAGACTTATATTATGAATAAATTTATATATATTTATTTATATTTTTAATAAAAAAATGATTTAATTAGAAGATGAAAATTATAAATGCATAAACTAAATGTTTTAATAAATTTAAATACATATTTTAGATAGAATGAATTGCATTTAATGATGCAGGTTTTTAATATAATTTATGAATTTGAGTTTATATAAAATTCAATTTAAATTGTTTTTAAATCTTAAAGTATCTGAGAGATTTAAATTTAATAAAATTTTTCAATAGGCCAAGACTAAACTTTTAATTTGTATAGCATGGTCTATTCGATTTAATTAAATTTTTTAGTTTTACAGTATTCTTCTAAAATATAAATATAACAGATACCGAAAAATATATATAAACTAAATTAAATTAATTAATTAAAAGTATATATATCTGAATTGATATTTCTCATTGATTCGTTCAAAAATAATGTAATCTTCAACGATATCTTCTAAATTCATCAGCATTTTTCTTTTTTTTGCAGAGCTTGTTTATCAGTAAGAACAAAATATCTGTTATATTACATAAATTCGGTGGAAGGGATTTGGTCTATATCTAAAGGGGTTTCTTCTAAAGAACATGGTATTAAAATTTTTAATAACGGATTGTTACGAGAAGTGGAAGGGTTTCTACAAATCAGTCACTGCAACGAACTGATTACTGCTCCAAGGTAAATCAATAACTTGTTGGAACTACAGTATTTTCAATTGCATTATTTTCATTGCTATAATATAATATTATACTATATAATATATAGTAGCCTTGTTCAGCTCAGTATATTTGGTTTATTTTAAAATTATTTATCAGATTAGAAAGTAGTCAAGGGGGATATAAAGATGCCAAAAACATTAATCAGAGAAGTATTTCGTACCAGAATTTAATGCTCTTGAAAGGCAGCAAGAGTAATAAGTAGAGTCAATTTATAGATTTACTCTCGGATTTTTAGAACAATAAAATGGCTGTGCCATTTGCAAATATTTCTGTGACTCAATATTCATCGTTATGTAAATCATATGTAAAAAGTATATAAAGAATGGTTACATAATGCTGAAATGGAAGTAACCTGATTATATTTTCTGAAAGTAAAAATATATGTCTTCTTTCCTGATCCGAAAAAAGCGAGCGGTAATAACATTGTTTTGGTAACAATGCATTATTTTAATTACAGTAAATAAAAAATAAATAAAAATAAATAATTAAAATTCAAAAATATCGTTCATATTTTAATGACGCTCCTTTAATATTTTGCTATTGATAAGTTCAATAATAACGACTTTTTTGGGTTTTTTTTTATTTTAGCAATTAGCTGTGCTTCTCTTTCCCGAGTGGGTTTGACGTTATTATATTTTATTTGGCACTACAATCTAGTGTGAACCTTGACCTTCCTTAGGGTTGAGTAGCAGTAAAATTTTTGCGATGCAAGGTTGCTGCCTTTGCGATCCACCCCAAACATGGTGAGCCAAATCTCCTTATTTGTTAAACTGGAGATAGGATTGGTGTTTAGTAGTAAGAGAATTTCACTCAACTATATATCAACTTCAGGTTATACCGCCTGTACTCGGTCGCCAGAACCGCGTATGTGAAAAACAGCATGCGCCACGGGTAGGTGAGCTTGACAATTGAGAATGCTAGGCCATATATTCGCATCACTCCTCCATTGGGGCACACGCTTTTACCCCTTACATTCTCACTTTATTATTATAATGTAAGATTAATTTGCAGTTGTTCTTAAGTTATCATATTCAGAGTAGGTTTTAGTTTTATATCTATCACATTTGGTTAAGGCTTTGTTATTATTGTATTAACATAGAATGGCATATAATAGAAATTAACAATGTTCTGAGCTTCCAGTGAAGTAGGGTCGCTTCTTATAGTAGAATTTTTATCTCTTATCGAAAAGAAGGCATTCAAAGATTCACGATTCTAAGCTAAAATATTAGAGAGGAGGCAACACAAGGAATGTGAAGAGAAATAATATATTAATTACTATATTATTTTTATTATTTATTTTTTTAATCATCGCTAAAAATATTTAAACTCCTAGAACATTCAAATGATAGCTTTATCTACATTAAAATTCATTTTGCATGCTTCAGATAAATATCCGTAGGTTACAAATTGTTAAATAATTTTCTATAATAAAAAACTCGCACGTGCCTATCGTGTAAAATACGATAAAAAAAAAACGAAATATTTAAAAAAAAAATAAAAGAAATGCAACAAAAAAATTTTAAAAAAATTAATACAATTTTTACGCGAAACATAAAATAACAAAAACAGATAAAAACTGCAACATCTGCAGTGGAAAATTTTTACCTTCAAACCGCATTTTGTAAAATTGCTAATGTAGAGAAAATCACAGCAAAATTTTTATTTCGAAATGTAATTTGAGTTCGGTGAATGCATTTCATAGTTACTCACTTTGAGTAATAATAGATTTCAAAATTTTCCGTTGCTTAACTTATTACTTTATGGATTTTTTACTTTGTTATATAATTTGTAAATAACTGGAACATAAACTGCGTCTTCAATAATTTACCATATTTACTTTGCCTAATAGCTTCGGGTTGTAACTTTTAGTTTCAAATACATATTAATCTTTTAGAAAAACCTTTTAAATACTACAATTATTACGTTGTCAATATTGACACAATATTACTATTACTATTAGAAGTTTCTTGTAAATACTTATTAACAATGGCTTTTAAAAAAGATAAGTAAATAGTTAATAGTTGTAATCTTTTAACGAAGTTCTTTCATAAGAATTTTTCAATAAAGTACGGTTTATATTACCCTAGAGACCATTAAGAGAAGTAGCTTTTTCTACTTTCTGCAGCATGCCAATAACAGATAGAAATCACTTAAGTCATATGCAACTTCCAGGTTAACATAGCCCACAGATCCTCAGAACTCATCAAAAGAGACCGCGTGAAGACAGCAAGGTTTACTGCAGTTCTTTCTGGTTATTAGTGTATAGGAAACCACGCAGAGAAATTGCGTATTCATCATAATCCTCACTACAAAAGTTATGGAAACCCACTAGATAAATAAACCACAATACATTTTCTCTGTGAATGTCAAGGTTTCGCGTCCAGAAGATATAGATTCTTACGAAGATACTTTTTTGATAATTTATCAGACTGTTCATCGGTAAAGACATTATCGCATAACTCATACATTTTGAATATTATCCAGAGTTGCCATCGAAAGTAATACTTTATTTATTAGTTCTTTTGTGACATGCTTACAAAAGGAAACGCCTATTGTTAATTCCTTAAATAAAAAATTTAAAATATATTCTCAACCTATATGATATTCTTTAAAAAAAAAAAGACAACTTGCTGATAAAATAAACGAATCTATATATAAAACTAGTAGAATTAATATAAATACCAAACCAACATCAATATGATAACTATATCTCAATAAGGTCAGAACTGTGCTACCAGTAGGTAGAGAGACTTTTTGTGAGATGGTAAATATTTACTGATGATTGACTATATGTAAAAGAGTCGGAGGATAACTAGAGTAACTAGAGTAGTGCAACGATATAAATTAAGCATAGTAATTTTCGAAAAGAGTTCTTAAATAGAAATGAAAACATTATAATTTCCTCAGAAGTTGGACCTGTCCACACTTCGACAACCGTCCTAGTTCAAATTTATCAATTATATTTCAGATTAATTGATCGTTGTTCTTATATATCAAATGTACCAGATCTAGCTTCAATGATGGTATATATGATGTTAAAACTTACGTTGAGAGGAAAAAAATCGATAAAAAAGGACACTATATACACCGAAAACGAATATTTTGAAAATTTTAGAGGGAATGTAAAGCAGTTAAAGAAGTTGGAACATTACTTATTTATTTACTAACAACCTGTAAACAGGTATCAGATTGCAGGATTGTGACATAAGAGTCCTCTCCAAGCGTCTTATTTAGCGCCTTCAGTGCTCCTTCAACTTCGCTTGAAAAACGATCTTGCCTTACGTCCTTCCCATCAACTGCTGCTTTAAATACATTTTTTTCTGGAACATCGTCAGTCATTCAGTCAGTGGCGTCGCTAGGTGTCAGCCATGTCGGCGACTGCCGACGGCCTCGCGCCCACAGGGGCCTCGCAAAAAGTCACCGACTGTGGATTCTAAGCACTTAATAAATATTTTGAACAATTTGGTTTGATAATGGTATTAACAATATTCAAAGTGTGCCCGAATGATTGAGACGTACTAGAAAAGTATAATGATCCAAGAGAGACTATCTCCATTAGAAATTCTATAAACTGAAACAAAAATAGCAGCAAATTATGATATAATTTAAAAAAAATTGAGTGAGGCTAAAAGTAGGAAAATTTATTTAGTTTAATTTGAGTTTATTTTAATTTGATTAGCAATGAAATCATGCTTTGTCGTATTAGTGAATGTAACTTATTTGCTTTTACAACTGGGTTATAAAGGGGGCCTCGCAATTCGGATGTCGCCGTCGTGCAGAGTTGGTCTAGCTTCGTCACTGCATTCAGTTATGACATAACCAAGTCGTTGGATGTTATTTTATTGAATGATGTAAATTACCGTGATAAACCACATTGGATGAGGTAACTATCATCTATTTGTAAACAGCTATAAATACTAACAGTTCGCTAAGGCCCGAAAATTAGGACTAATCGTTGAGGGCATCTAACGAAGAATTTCTCTCTTGTTTACTAGTAATGCCTATTTATCATTTTGTCCATTATTCTGTACCATACAGAAGCACAGGCAGAATGAGTGATTATGGAGCGTAACTTTTGTAGATCGAATGCTCTAAACTTCAAATGCTTACTGAGAACTATTAGTATTATAATTCTTTACTTGATCTCCAGGCTGTCTTTGTTGTTAGTTATTATGGCACCACCGTAACTAATAGGTGGATAAATAGAGATTTTATAGTTGTATATATTATTGTATATAATTCAAATATATTATAATATGTATATATAATAATAAATATCAAAACGTTCCTCACCATATTGTACTTGAAACTATTCAGAGATCCTTTCGTAACTGTTCTACGAAACTGAGATATAAACCTTTCTAAGAAGTGAGTGCATTACTTCTACATATAATTTTTATTGTTCATTGCTTATTCATTTTAAATAAGTGCATGTGTTTTGCCTAAATTCGAGATAAAAAACAGTTTAGATTAGAATTCGTATTTGTTACGATCACGTTTTTAAATACGAAACGAAAAAATTTTCCACTTGTGTTGTGGTTTTATAATGAAAAGTAATTTTAATTTTATAAATTAAAATTTAAATGGTTTTATTTTTAGTATCGTTTTAAATCAAAAATTAGGTGTGTCTATAGCTAAACTCACGTGTTATTTTTTATATGAAACACATCTTACAAAGCTACTGGACCAAAAACAGTTGACTCAGATTCTTTGTATAGACCTCAATATAATAATGTGAGTCGCACCATTTTTTCTTTGTAAACTAAACCCAGTTTAATTTATACTAATCGCGACGCAATATAGTGCCTAAGCTGTCAGTGTTGACTCCATAAATTTATTTATTTATCTGACACTAGACTCATTTACAAGTCGTTCACCCGAAGAACTAATTTGCATTCTCATTCGATTGCTATTATATTAAATAATTTATTGAAAGTGCAATTCTGCGAAATAGAGCTGAAACCAGTAAAGCAAAACCTATGAAATGGATACATGGGCGGTTTTGAAAAATGTGAAATATTTTTTATATGCCAAAAATAAATATAAGATAATCTCCTATTTGATTATTTCTTTTGTTTTAATTGTGAGATCAAAATTTAAATATACTCACTTTGTTTCAAAAGGTTACTAGGAAAAATTATAGACAGATAAAGGGTAATTTTTGAACAAAAACGTATCCAGTAAAGATTTAGCATTTTAACAAAGTTTGTTAGAAATCAATAGCCGTCAGGTGACATTTTGTCAACTAATTATGCAAGGTCAAACCTGGACCACCTGGTTTAAATAACTAATATTGAATCTGCCAAAGTTTCTTTGAAGGGCCTCAAGCTTTCGTCATCATTTATTTGGCTTACATAATAATTAGTTTAGCAGACTGCTTACTGATATTGGTTATGCTTTTGAACACCTGAACCTATGTTGGTAGGTTTAACCCTCGTAGGCAATACAAGCCTGACTTTATAGGCAACTAAAAAATTATCTATAGATAACTATAAAATATTGGTATACGTGAACTTTAGATAAAGCTATTGAATGGGTATGAATAAAATTATTCTATAAGTGACTATAGATATTATATATTAATTTAGAAATTAATATATTTTTAATGTTTGGATTGATATTTCCAAGAAAAAGATTTTAAATAATATGTAAAAAAAAAAGTATATGTGTTTCTTTCATCTTAGCTAAAATAAATCTTATTATTCAAATAAATAACGATCTCGTTCCATGAGTACTTTACATTATACAATTCTTCCAAGTCTGTTCACTTCTAATTCATGGCCACTGCGTTGGAGCACCTTGAACTTTGTGGGTTTCGTGAAAATGCATGTCGAAGAGTATTGTTGTTTGTTTTTCTAAGAGTGTACACTCTTAATCCAATTACGTTTCTGAAATGTTTTCTGCTGCTCCAATTTGTGCAGCCCACAGATCTATATTGAATATTACCTGGGAAACCAGATGAGCAAAATTGTTCATAGATATTGATTATAAATATTTAATTTTTTAACTGGATTGCATTGGCACACTACTATAAACGGTACCGCCACAATATTGGTATTACATACGCGAAATTTCGTAGAAGTTATATGGTTATATGGTTTCAGTTCCGTACTTTTTTAAGTAAAGGCAACCTTTATCCTCATTGATTCTATTTGAGGATATTTCTTGATATTTCTTTGTTCCGCTGACATTTGTTACTATGCTTTCGAGTTATTTTATTGATTGCACATATTCTATGTCTTTGGATTTTAATCGAATGAAAGAAGTGAAACTCCACTGTTTTGTGTATATTTAAGACAAAGCCGCCTGGGGTTAAATTCATATATCATATATAGAGTACTACCTCGAACCATTCGCTGTCAAATCTGTTGGACGACAAAAATTTTTTAAAAAATTTTCTTACAATAAATTTTGGTATCCCTGGAGGCTATGTAGTGTAAAAAATGTCTATTGATAACAATCTCCATTTGAAAATGCTTCCATTATTTTAATTAATGCAAGTATAAACAAATGTGATTAAATATATTATTGTCGTCCAACAGACTTGACAGCGAATGGTTCGAGGTAGTAATCTATATGTACATTGTGACCGAAAAGTTTTCGGAAATTCTCATTTAAAATTCGCGCGCTGTATATTTTTCGATATTTTAAGTTTATGTAGTTTGGCAGCACTGTCCTTAATTACTATGCCAAAAATGAGCGCGATCTGTCAGACAGTTCGTTTACGGCAGCTGTTGAAACCAGTTCACCTCAGTAGTGCGTTGCGAAAAAAAACAATGGAAAAAAATATTGATCAAAGAGTTTGCATCAAATTTTGTGTTTCGAACGAATTTTCGTGTGCAGAATCGTTGCGAATGCTACAAAAGGCTTATGGGGAATCAGTTTTATCGAAAACTCAAGTTTATGAGTGGTACAAAGCCTTTCAGGACTGTCGTACGACCGTCGAAGACATGCCGCGTTCTGGACGACCTTCGACCTCTACCACCGACGAAAACATTGAAAAGGCAAAGGAAATCGTGTTCAAAAATCCTCATGTGAGTGTTAGAGAGATAGCACGAGAGCTAGGCATCGGTCGTGAGATGGCTCGTTTGATTTTGGTGGACAATTTGTGTATGCGACGTGTCAACGCTCGGCTTTTTCCGATTCACCTCAATTTGTTCCAAAAACACCATCGTGGACAGGTCTCGTTAGACATGCTTGATCGTGCCAATTCCGATCCAACTTTCATGGAACGCATCATAACGGGTGACGAGACATGGGTCTACGAGTACGACATGCAAACAAGCCAACAATCATCGGAATGGAGAGGAAAAGACGAGCCGAAACCGAAAAAACCACGCCAAAGTCGCTCGAAAATCAAGGCAATGCTGATTGTTTTCTTCGATATTCGTGGTGTGGTGCATCATGAATTCGTCCCTGAAGGACAAACAGTCAATAAAGCCTATTATTTGACTGTTTTAAGACGTTTGCGTGAAAATATCCGCCGTAAACGGCCTCAATTGTGGAAGGATAATTCATGGATTTTTCATGACGATAATGCTCCCTCGCACCGAGCCAACATTATCAACGATTTTAAGGCCAAACATTCAATAAATACCATCGAACAGCCCCCGTATTCACCTGATCTTGCACCGTGTGACTTTTTCCTGTTTCCCAAACTCAAATTACCACTCAGAGGAACGCGTTTTGAATCCATA
>NC_051846.1:161493304-161499405 GCF_002237135.1 Teleopsis dalmanni | reverse complement strand
CTATAAGCATTTTTTAATTTAACACGAGTGAGTTATAAAAAATTCACTAGAGTTAAGTTATTAAATAAAAAAATTTAGATACCCTTTAGGCTTTGCCCTTTCATTTAAAAAAAGCAGTGTCTCATAAAAGCGATACTGTGTCTTACATTTTCCCATTTTCTTAGTAGTAGTTCCCTTTACGTGATTGTAATGCAAAAATGCGTTTCGTAATGATCTCCAATGCATTTTAGCTCTATCTGAAGTAAATTAAAGAATTTGCAGCTTTTATTGAAGCTAAATGATATTATAATTCTGTTATATTATTGCATACATATGAAGTCAATGTAACTCACTTTGCTCTTTAAATATACTACAATAATATTCGAAAATAAATTCATACTATTTTACTAATATATATGTATTTATATTTCAAATATATCTATAAAAATAACGTTTAGGATATTTATATTTTAGAAATCAAACATTATCTACCTTTCGGAATTTTTAGTTCCGCGCTAATAGCTTCCCACAGTTGTTCTTTTTTATATTGAAATGTATAACCTGGAAGCCTTTTTTCATATAATATTGGGTTTTTTTTAACTAGCTCAATTAATTTTTCTGATGTTTTTGGATTTAAACGTTTCATTTTAAATAAATAAACTGAATAACTATAAAAATTTTCAGAATGCTACTTCCCGCACGAATCGCTTCAATCCAATAATACGTCATTCACAATAGATTAATGACAGCTAAACAATAAATAAACAAAACGTAAACAGAGTAAATTTGACATTTTCAACCACATATGTAAACACAGTTTCACTTTTGTGGTTGCGTTGATTTGTTGTATATTTTGAAAAGCCAACAACAAAATCTGTACATTTATTTATTTATTTGTGTGTTAACACTAAAATTCTTTATACAGTTAACTAAGAATAGGGAACTGAACTACTAGGTCCTTCGCATTGCTAAAATGTGTATAAGTTCTGTATTTGCCATGAATATAAATGAAACATGTTTGATGCAATAATTTAGCATAAAGAAGCAATTTTTAAGATTTCACTAAAATGCTTATTTATATATTATAATAAACAAGTAATCATTTGTATTAAATCATTATATATATAACATATGTTTTATTATAAATATCATATTATATTCAAACAGTCTGACCCTGTATGGCATACAACTTTGAAACGCAACTCGACTTTTGCGGTTGGAAATGTCAAACTTGCTGTGTTTATGTTTTGTTTGACTCTTATTGTGGTATTGTGAATTCTGCATCTTGGGAGTGAAGTGATAAGTGAAAAAGTTGTTTATAAATTTTAATAGAGATTTTATTCTTATGTTTTATCAATATGCAAAGTTTAAATAAAGGCAAAATTGAAAAATTAATTGAATTAGTTAAGAGTAATCCAATATTATTTGATAAAAAGCATCCAGGTTATAAATATCAATATAAAAAAGAAAAAATATGGGACGCCATTAGCGCAGATCTAAATACACCAAAAGGTATTTATTATTTCAAAAGTATTGTAAATACAGTAAATTACTTTATATTTTCATATTAGTATTAACACTGAAAAGCAATTTCTATATTATTAATGATTATATGAAAATTTAAAATCAAGTCAAATAAATTAATGTAATACAATATTACTTAGTCCTAATGGGCGCTTAAACTTATTTCATTTTTTTCAGCGAAAGTTCAACGGGCTTGGAAATCTCTTAGAGATGCATTTGCGCGGTACTGCAATGAAGTCAGAACTTCCACCGGTATGGCCGCTAAATGCAAGAAACCGTATCGATATTATGACACACTACTTTTTTTATACGAAACAATGGAGCACAGACGGTATCTAAAGTTATTTATTATATATCTCTAATCATTTATTTAAATTATTTTAATTCCAACAATCATTACAGTTCGAACGGTAAAAATCAACTGGTAAAACCAGAATTGGATTCGGATGAATTGCTTTCACAATCATCATTAGTAAAACCATTGTCAACTCCAGCTGCTAAATCTGTATTAACGGTGCCAATCGATTCACCACAGCCTGCGACATTTTCAATGCCATCTTCTCCACTACCATCATCAGAGGATTTTTCAGAGGTGGTACAACAAAATTCATCTAAAAAGAAACGCCGACTGAAATCAAATAATTTTGAAAATGCCATAATGCTTTTAAATAATTTGGTTGGACAATCGGATGGAGACAGCATATCCAAATTTTTTGACACTGCAGCTGAAATGGTTCGTACGTGCACCCTTAGCACTAGCGAACTGTTTGATTTTCAAGTCCAAAGTTTATCTGCCATGAAAGAAATATTGCAGAAGATGGGGAAGCTATAATAGATGTGTATGTTAATATATAAGTAATATTATTAAAATTTTTGTTTATAATTTAATTACTATCACATCACTATATACCCACATATGTAATATTTGTTTTATCTATTTTTTTAATGTTGACTTTATTGTGTTATTTAATTTTGCTTCATTAATTATAATTTAATATATTATTTTTATATATTACATTCGATATATCGTAAACTTAGATAAGATATTAAGATTACTCAGACTTTTAAGTATTTTTTAAATTAACATAAATTGAATTAGTTTCTTTCTTCATTAAAATTAAAATTTTATATATTGAGTTGAGAACTTATTTATTATGAAATACTTATTTTAGACTATAGATGTATATAAAATAATTATTTTTTAAATATAATTTAAAAGAGAATTTAAAAACTGCTATCTATTTAATGGATATTAACAGATAATAAGTGTTAAAAATATAAACACATTTTAAACTTTAGTAATTAAGCATTGTTTTTCAACTTAGATTTAAAAAAAATTTAATATCTGTAATTTTAAAATAAATTACTCATAGATTTAAAATAAAATTTAAGTTGTTCCATTCACACTTTAGGTCAACAAAACCAAATGAATCAGTTGTTGTTGTAGTAACCAGTGGAAATCAATCGAGCAAATGACATGAAAGGAATTACAAATATGTGATAGTAGCGCGAGATGAAAGGGAATTGTTTATGAGAAAGAATGGATTGAAGGTGGGTGCGGATTGAATGTGCGTGAGGTTTTAATTAAAGTCAAATTAGAAAATTATATTCACTTCAGTGGGGCTCAAAGAACAAAGGTAATCCTTGAGAAATTGTGTTACTTATTAGAATCCAGCCTAATACTAAATTTATTTATGGTATTCACCTATTATATTTTTTTTTCACTGTTTCGCATTTGCTGATGAGGCCTAACAACAATGCTATATGAAGTACTCGTAAAGAACTATAATAGCAAGGACATAACTACTCAAAAGTATATGTGTATGCATTCTATTCTACTATGAAGGACTCTCCCTCCGTGTTCATAGTCCCAATTCCAATGGACATAATCCATAGTTACTCGAGCTTTACTCTGCTTCTGCATTGGTTAGACTTTAGCAGGATTTTTGTTTTCACTTTCACATGTTCATTAAGACATACGACATACGACTTACAAAAATCTACCCAGTATAAATATCAAGTTATATATCGAAATTAGGCTAACTTCTTCCTATGATGTTACAATTGTGGTATATTTAGATATATGCATGTATATATTTCTATTATTGCTGTCCCTCTCTCTTAAGTGGAGCATAGGACCGCATCTATTTATATTAAGTCTAACCAAATCTACAGATAGTCACTCTAATTTAGCTGTGCATACATCATATACGATTTTATGTATATTATTTATTATATTCTTTTTATATAATCTGCGTGATATCTATAAAATTTCATTCCATAAAATAAATAAAAAATTACAACTTTTAGTGGGTAAAGTATGGAGTTACATATGTATATAACCGCAAACGATGACCGCAAAAAGTTACATTTCAAAGTTGTATTCTACGCGGGCCTTTAAACTTACACACACATCCACTATAATTTTATTATCGATTTTCTTTTGTAAATGTACAAGCACTCTACAATCGGTTTAGACGAGGTTATGCTAGCTGTTCATCATGTTAGCACATTGCAGCTAAATTTACTTATGTTAATGAAATTAAAATGTGAAATAATTTATTTATTTACATTTTGCGTATAAAACATATAAAAAATATTTCAAATTTTAGTAATTTTTCTTGTTGGAAATTATTTTTTTAAGGGTTACATTCGAATTTTTTTGTCTTAAATTAGTTGATTTATTAATAATAAGCTCATTTAAATAAAAGTATGGTAAATAATTCTCATTAGCAGCCTTAATGAGCAAAACTGCTTATATGAAACAAGTAGAAGCATGATATTATACAGTTAAAGTGACCATTTGAGATGAAAGATAAAAAAATAAACTCTAGCGAGGTATAACTTTATTTTTAATATGTTACAGACTGTTGAAGAGAGACTCATAGTCAAAAAAATGAAATAAATAGTTGAAAGGTAGAGTGTTTTAAGTTCGTGAAAACATTTTGAATTCAATATTGAAGACCATCGGAGAGAGTGGCTTATTACAGTGGCCTTCAATAATATTATTGAAGGATATATTATCCTTCGATAATATAATCTGCATATACTATACCGCAAAAACACTGCTAAACAAAAAATTTTCAAGTATATATCTCTTATAAAATTTTTACAATGGTAATACCTAATTTATTTAATTTTTATCTTATTTACCATACTCGAAATTCTGGTAAATAACAACATTCACTGCCAAACCGACATAATTTACTATTTACCTCAATTTACTCGAATTCGCACACGGCCTTCATATGAAATTATATCTCGCAATTATGTCTACTAAAGGATGATATAGACGATATTACATGTATGCAAACCAAGTATGCCGTGCTACCAAATTCCACTGTATGTATTCAAGTATGTATACCAAATTTCGTTTTGCAGACATGTATGGGGTAAAATTACACTTTGTTTTAAAGTGTATAGCAAAGCGCATACTTAGTGTTCAAGTCAACACCCTGTATTTGTATAACGGTACTTTGCTTTTACACACAATTATCATATCTTTAGAGTGATAGATATTTGCCAATTTAGTTTAAATCAGGCTTAATGCGTATATTTCTTATAATAACATTGTTGGAAAATGTTTTCTTGGAGAAATTGCAAGCATCTTGCAGAAAACATGTCAAGTATCATTGAAAATACTTGAACGATGAGATGTTCAAATACTATTGGATATTATTCTCGCTATCTGACTATTGACACCAAAGCTAAAGACAGTTACGAGGCGCTTTAGAAAATAGAAGCTCCAATCCTAGGATGGAGATAAGAGGCTTCCAGAAAATTCTTATGAATTTTATAAGCTATAATTCGATTAGTTTATCCAATCCTTAAAATCCCAAAAATGACTTTAGTCCTTAGAAGAAAATATCTTTTAAGTCAGAGTAAGAATTAAATAAGTATACTGGTTGGTCGGAATAAATACAAAACTAAAATTTTGTATTGTCCTAAATTATTCTAAGTTTTATATTAATCAAATATGATTTTTTAAGACTTTAACAAAAGAACCCTTTAATTAATTTGCATGAATTAATAAATTCATCTAGCATCGTCTAAATTATGCTTAAGTCAGATATATTGCTTGTATAATTATTGATAGAAAATATATTTATGAATAAAAAAATATATTAATTTATAAATGAAAGATAATTAATTAATTACAATTTGTAATTTACAAATGATTTTTGTAATATGTATTAAATATTTTATTACATATTATAGAAAATATAATTATCAGCAGGCAAACACCCTTGCATGGCCATTTTGTTCGTCATGACGATGGTAATGTATATATATAGCACGAGATAAGCAAATTTTTTAAGTTTACGTAGAAACGGCAACATTGTTTGAAATTGCATTCTCTCTCATTTTCATGTTTTCTTTGCTCATTTTCTTGAAAACTACTCTTCCCGAACATAATAAATAAACATGCAATGAGAGAATCAAGCCATTCTGGTTTCAGTTATTGAAATGTTAAGAAGTGGAAAGTGAGCTCTTATTGGAGGAAGAAAAATACAGTAGTAAACCGTGCGTTAGTGGAATTTATATGCATAAACTGTGAAATAAAACGTGATTAGTTCCAAACTTGTTTCAAAATACAA
>NC_051846.1:161488297-161493204 GCF_002237135.1 Teleopsis dalmanni | reverse complement strand
ATCCCGGAGCATATTGACTTTTCAGGTGGTTGTTATTTTCTTTTGCTGATTTACTTGGTAAGAATAGCATTTTAATCAAGTACTATTAGACGGACGACATCAAGATATCTTTTAGCTTCTATAATCTTTCTAATGGGAAAACATTGTAAACAAAGTCTAGGCATATATTATATTTCGTAATGATAGCATTTTATTCAAGTACGTTAGAACAGATGATGCCTTTTAGCTCCTATTAACTCCTTAGTATAAAGACCCATTGACTTATTTTCTGGGTGTTAATTTCTTTTGTTGATTTACTTCTTATAAATAGTCTTTTATTCAAGTATTTTAGAATAAACGAAACCAAGATATCTTTTAGCTTCTATTAGGTTTCTAATATAAAAACACTGTAAACAAAATCCTGGCTTATATTCACTTATCAGTTGGATGTTATTTGGTTTTACTGTTTAATTTCGTAAAAATAGTACTTCATTCAAGCACTTTAGGATAAACGAATCAAGTTATCTTTTAGCTATTATTAGTTCTTAAGTATAAAATCCGGCGCATTAACGCTGGATGTTATTTTCATTTGTTGAGGCTACTCGATGCGGCCAAGGACGACTCGCGTCTGTTATAGCCAACTAAGTAAGAAGGTAAAATTTATTTCGCAAAAATAGTACTTTTTTCAAGTGCCTTAGCGTTCACGATCAAAAATGTACCTTTCTTAGTAGCGCCTTAAGTCTAGTAATGCATATCAGCTGTTTGGTAAACAAATTTCAAATTCTACTGACGCATTTAAAAGCTTCTTAACTAATCTTTTAAAACATTTTCTTTATATACCAATAAAACTACGAATATTAATGACCATTTAATATTTTTTTTTTAATTTTAAAGTTATTGACAGTATACAGTTAGTATACGATATATTTTAAATATATGTAAAGTTATACATACATATATAAAATATTTTTTTTTGTAAATAATTTGTTTCTTCCATTCACACCTATTAGTTCATTACCTATAAGAATCAATTTAAGGATTTAAGATGAATATTTAAATATATGAACCAATCCCAACACTTAGAAGAATTACTCAGTCTCTGTAGAGCCTTACTCTTAGGAACACATTTCAACACTTGGTAGACATGTTTCAAATTGCACAGATTTTAACAAATAGGCACTCATGACTGTTAAATATTATCATACATCGAATTCATGAATCAATATTGTAATTTTTTATATAAACGAATTTATTTAAGTATAATACAAGCCTTGTGGAACTAAACACCGATATTAACGCACGAAAATATACCAAAATGTATAAAAAATTACGACGTTCAATCGTTATAGATCTTTAAATACAAATTGAATCATATGTGTTCATTTCAAAAACCTCTAAGCCTTTTAATCACATTAAGCTTATGTCGGTATGGCAACGAATGTTGGTATTTACCAGAATTTCGAGTAGGCTAAATTAGAAAAAAAATTAGGTAAATTAGGTATTACCATTGTGAACATTTTATAAGATGTTTAATAAATAAATAAATAAATTTGAAAACTTTTAACCAAAAATAATATATAAGTGGAATAAATAAATAAGTAAATATTTACAAAAGTGCAGTGCAAAAAATCCATAGGAAATTTCAATTTACTTTACCTCAATTTACTCGTACTCGCACACGGCCTTAGTACTTTTTATACTATTACGTTTCTGGACCATATTGGATCTAATAGATATTAGTTTTGTATACTTTTCCTTTTCTAGTAGTAAAAGTTGTCCATAAATTAAATACCTACAAATCAATTTCTATTTCTAAAGACCACTGTTGCTAAATAAGACTATATGTTCTGTACAAAATTATTTTATTTTTCAGGTAGAAAATAACTTGAAGTGCCAGCACACAGCACCAAAAAAACTCAAAAAGAATAAAATAAGAAATTTTCTATAGTTAACCTCTATATACAATTTAACGTTAAAAATCAGTTCTGGCTTTGTTATTAATTACAGTTAATAGATTTTGGTCCTTCAAGTGAATGTTTACATTTTTTTTCAAAAAAGTTTGAGCACTTTAATTTTTTTCTATATCAAAAAGTGATATATAAGTTTTACATTAAAATAAACAGACAGTAATTGTTAAGGGTATATTGATTCGTCTCATATATCAAATTATAAATGTATGTTTAATTGATCATATATTCAATGCGACTTTACTGCGTTACACACATTTGGGTAAACTTAATATGTGTGTGAACGGTATAATATGTAATTTCGTTAAAAATAGGGGAATTTTTAAAATTTTTAAATACATTGTATTTAAAGACATCATGTGTGTCTTCCTAATTAATGAATATTTAAATAAATAAAATAATTAAATGATAATATATTTACATTTTGCTCAACCTTACCATTTACTCAAAAAATTACAATTTGCCCGCATTTGTGATATCATTTTACTGAGAAAAATTCATTCCCGAAAATTTTTATTTTAAGATCATAATTACTAAAGTTTTATTGAGAAAAGATTTATATGTAACTTTGTTTTAAGAAGAATGCTCGTTTAAGAATAAAAATAAAAAGAACGCGGTACTAGCTCCCATTTTGTGCTACAACAGATCCTAACTGAACAAAAGACATTCCGCCTTTCGAATGAAGGCCAAAATGTCGGTTGTTGAGGACCTCCTAATGTCGGAAGGTGAGAGCAATTCCCGACCCAGTGATATCTGCCTGGCCCAGATTAAAGCTGGGCAGTCACATAGAATGGGGCTGGTTGTCTCCTCTGCCTCCAAGCTTAATCTAAATTTATACTCGTAGTTTGTCAACAAATATAAGTCACAGTTTCAAGTACTCATTACTCCAACCTATTTTTTTGCATAAACGAGTAAATAAATAAACAAAATTGTTTTTTCTTCCTACTAAATATACTATGCAGAACTCTAAGATATTTTTCTTAACAGTTAAAAGAGTATTAAGATCCTCTTAGTACTCTCTCTCTCAATAAAACAACCAACTACTAAAATTTTAGAGTAATGAATGGTTTTAATTTTTTATCCATCTATTCTGATGGTGAAACAAAAATAATATATGATATATCTCTTCTGAGTGCTATATCTTTTAATCAAATATATACGCGATCCTTCGAAAAAGTATCATGATAATATATTATTTCTTCACTATATTACAAATATTGTAAAAACCTATAGTATCATTTTCACTTTAGTACGAAGAAAATAAAAATTACAAACGTTTAGGATTTGCAATTGCAGTGACGTATATTTTTTATCAGCAATTATTTAAAGTTTTTATGGGCGTATTAAACGTGTGACTACGTACATACCCCATTATCACGATGGATTACCTTGGAGATTCTGACGCAATTCGAATGACGAGATACACCAGCAGATCATTAAAAAAAAAACAAATTTCATTTACGATTTAAAAACAGTTATATAGTTTAAAAACCAAAAAAAAAAGACAGCTATATTCTTTTTTGCTTTAGATTTAATATGCTTTTTGCGGGGTATTATTAGAACATCGTAGCCAGTTTGATTACAGATAATTGCATAATAGTTCAATACATCAAGTGTCAATTAAAAACAGTTCATTTAACTTTTAAATTTAAATTTTTTTATTGCATGACTTATTTAATAACATTATTTAAGTGTATATATTGAGTTTTTATGTTCACTGGAATAAATCTATAACGAAGTACGGGAATGGAACTGAAGATGTTTTAGTGAATATTTAAGATGTTTTTAGTGAATAAAATCAATCAAAATTTTTCGAACCATAAATGATTTCATATTTTTATCACATTTTTTATTCAGTCTGGCTGAAGCCAATGGTATTTAGTGAATGAAGATATAACTTTCCAAATTATAAAACCGAACTCTAAGTAAAACGGTATTTTTTTTTTCAAATCCCATACGTGAACATCATAAGTATAAAATTAGAGAAATTAATATTCAGGGTTATATTATTCATTTAGTTAGTTTTGTTATAAACTATTTATTCACATTTTCATACTTTGGCTTTTAACATACTTGTAGTTTCTCAACGTATTGGTATGCTAAAGGGACACAGTGCTATTAAGTTGATATTTTAGTGGTTGTGTCCTCTGACAGATGAACTGTGCAAGAATTACGATATAACGATGAGGATAAGGTCGAGTCCGTAAATCATTGCCTTTGTCGTTAATTACAAATAAAGTGACTCTAATGTCTGGAAGCGATTCTGGGGAAATAAGTCCCTCTGTTAGGGAGTCGTGCACACCATTACGATATGGTCGGTTGGACGGTACATAAAGCATATCACCTTCTCGCCACAAAAAAAATTTGTCTGAAAGATCGTATTTTTATTGGCACAGATAAAAAAGACTTATCAGATATACTTTACCGTACTTACATCTGGTAGACTAAATACTTTAAAAGTAACATCACAATAACTTATTATTAAGTCAACGGTTTGTGTGGCACGGTTCCCCTTATCAACTTTCAGCACATTGCAATGGAGCAAAACAGATGCTTCCAAGTGAAAGGTGTTTGATAATTTTATTTACACGTGTCTTTTTCAATCGACTCGTCAAAAGGTAAAATTATCTACTTATCTTAAAATAAAATATTATATCTTATAAACAAAAACACATTTTCGATACGGTTTTGCTCGGGAGCTCATAAAACATGTTTGCTATATTTTTGATTCACTTTAAGTAAGATAGCTTCACACTTAAAAAACTACAAACCATCACCCTAAGGCTGATATTCAAATTTCGCTGGTATGTCAAAAACTCTGATAATAATAGACATATTTCTATTGAAATCGGCACCAAGTACATAGAGACTACATCAAAATAGCATCTTACATTGTGACCGAAAAGTTTTCGGAAATTCTCATTTAAAATTCGCGCGCTGTATATTTTTCGATATTTTAAG
>NC_051846.1:161483736-161488197 GCF_002237135.1 Teleopsis dalmanni | reverse complement strand
TCTTTCGAGATTTGAACGCAATCTATTATTGTGGGGATACCGAAATGAAGTATACTAATCTTTCTCTCAGCGGAGACAAAGGTGATATTGGAATACGTGCCATATTGTTAAAGTAAAGTGTTGTCCAAAAAATTTAAGGCGCAGTTAGTTGGTAAGTAGCGTAAGAACTTAAGCGAACTTAAGCCAAAGCAAAATGAACAACCAAGTACACCTGTGCATTTGATAAAACGAAATTCGTCACAGTTCGCAGCTTTTGTTTATTTCGTTCCTATCCAATAAACAGGTGTGGTTGGTTGTGCATTAAAAGTTGTAAAAAAGTTTATTAACACTAGAAAGTTACTTTTTGTTAAATAATAAAAATTAACTGAAGTTTTATTGAATACCGAAATAATTATCAGATCTAATGTCTCATTAACTTGATAAGTTAATATCGTTGTATTTTCATAAAGTTAAATAACTTCATGGATGTACGCATCACGTCTGTATACCCATATTATTATACTGTGGTGTGCACTAGACCTATTGTCATTTGAATTTGAACACATTATGTTCCAATTCAGACTACTGTCTGGCTTTCTGAAATGCAGGAGCGTTGATTGTGGTGTTGTCATGCCCAGGCGAACCAATTTTAGTGGTATAGTTCTATTTTTTTTCCTAAATATTTCCGTTGTAACGAATGAAAGAGTGAACATTTAATGTCCGATTATTCAGTATTCAAATGCAAAACTAATTAAATTATTAAGTATTATTAGTTGAAGCAAAAAAAAAAAAAAAAAATAATTGTACCTATTATTTAACTTAGCTATTTAATATTTATTAGGAATTTTTAAAAAAATATCGATTACTGGATATTTATAAGGTCCAAAGTTGGACGTATTACAAACAGAAGAAAAATAAAATGCAGTGTTACAACTTAATTATATGGTAGAATATTGAATTATTTTATAAATAAATTTGATTTTTTAAGTCATTTACATATGTTATTTATTAATTAATTGAAGTTTTCATAAAGCTGTTTCGAGTATTGTCAAATACCTATCAGTGATCTTGAAATTATTACTTATATTCAATTATTCGTAAATAATTTTTGGAAACTGTAAGTACTAAGGGTTGAACACATATCCCGCCAAATTTGAAGCTCAGAGTCAGAGTTCATTAGTTTTTTTTATAAATAACGTAACATAAATCGAGTCTAAATAACGTTCTATAGTAATACAAGATAATTTTTAGTATATTGATAATTTTTTATTATACAATATTCTTTTTTCAGTGATATACGTTTTAAAATAAACAATCACTAAGAAGATAAATGAATAAAACAAAGGAATAATACAATAATTATTTAAGCGGTGTATTTTATCAGGATTGCGACATAAAAACTTTCAATTTAAAAATAAATTTATTGATCAGAGGTCTTTTCTCTAGCTCAAAGCGTTGTTCGATATACCTGACTAAGTTTTTCGATTTATATATTATTCAAGCAATTTAAAGTAATTCTTCTTCTTTTCACTTCTGAAACTCTGTAATGTGATGAAATTTAAAACCAGGCAGCATCCCAAAAAAAGTTGCACAGTTCTCATTTAGTCATACCGATAATAACATATATCCTTACTTAAATTCTACAAAGACTATTTGCCTTTAGTTTTATCAGATCACATCGGCCGTTGAATATTCATATCTTTGTCAATAAGTTATAAATTCTCGATGAGTTATTGAACTCTGGATATGGCTTTACTCTGTCACTCCTTTATTGACCATAATTTCAGTATTTTAGTAAGAAAATGTGTTAAATATTATTCTCTTACTCAGTTTATTAAATATATACTTAAAGTATGCAAATGGTTATCTTCAATAAAAATTTCTAATATCAGGACGTATATCTTGAAGTGAAACTTCAGTTCAAGAATTCATTTTATGAAATATCTTTGATTACATCCTCAGAGTAAGTGTAGCCACCAACTTGTACTCTACATATTTGAATTACTTGGCATGTCGATTAGAATTGTTTTACTTTTGTCTCAATACCTATCGATTGGTTTGAGCAAAAGTTTTCACAGGTTACCTGTAGCAAATATTTAGCACAGTCAAGTTTATTATTTCCTCACCTTAAAAAAAAGAAATTTTGACATAAGGGTGACTTACTATATGCATCGAAATTCCGGTTATGATGTCTATGTCTATGTTAAGCCTTTTCTGAGTTAGTGTATCTGGGCACTTTTACTCATTGATAGCTGGAAGATTTCTGCAGATTCCCACCCATCTCATTGACTAATTTGTGTATTTCTCATAAGTTTCGTTATTTTTCAATGACTGATCTAAGATGTGCGTACCGCCCCGTGCGGTTAGTGACCGCATATTCTCTATAAATATGTACGAGAATTCGAGAGCAATATGCTGGAGTATATCTTCGTTGCTCGAGTAGGTTAATTGATGCGTAGTGATTACTCTAAGATTGGATAGTGTTAAGTATGATGTATGTATCTTGTAATATTCACTGAAACTGTCGATTTTAATCGTATTTAAGTACAGCGAAAATGATGTGCTTACTTTTATTGACATGATAACTCAAAAAGATGCGCTATTTGCAAGGAGACTGATGCGCTTCTTTGCCTTTTTTGCAAATTTCCCAAATTCTCAATCACAAGTGTGTATAAAGCTGCCCAATATAGAACCATACTTATGCGATAATTTATTTAGAGCTAGTTACATTTGGGCACAAATACCTTATAAAAAAATAAATAAAAATTAAAATTTAATTTATTTTTAATTTTTCGAGTAAATAAATTTATTAATAGACACGTGATTTCAGCCATTAAAATTTAATTCAATTATAATACACAAAATATTTAGGTATAAAGTATGTGTGCTGTTTGTGCTTCAATGATTACAATTTTTTTTATCCGTATATTAAATTTTTAAATTCAATTTTTTAAATGAAATTAAATTACATTGAACATTGAAAATATAAAAAATAATATATGAGTAAATTAAAAATGTATATCATAAAAATGTATACATTTAATTCGAATATAATAAAAACTTATAATTTATATCATTATAATTATATATTATAAATTACTTATTGTACGCATATATCACATATTTACATTCAAATTCATTAAAGTGATGTTCATTGTTTTTTACTTTATTAATTAAACACTTTATTTACATAAATTACGAACCGGTTCGTTTCAATAAATGCATGAATTTCGAGCGACGAGCAGTCATTTTATAAGATACTTTCATTTTTAATTTGACGTCATGCTGTCTGTCTCCGTGTGTCAATTCGCTTTGCAAATTTAATTGATTTTTTATATTCATTTTTCGCCACCACTGTCCTTGTGATTCTTAAATTAACAGAATAAAAATAAAATTTTTAGATTTTAAGAAATATATATAAACAACAAATTAATTTAGATTTATTTAAAAAATCTTGTTAATAAAAGTTTAATGGGTTATTTTTTTTATATTGTATTATTAAAAAAAAAAGAAAATCAATTTATTTATTTATCTTAATATGAGTGGTTGGACGGCCAGTAGCGAATTTAATTTTTAACAAATAAAATATTTATTTATATATTTTGTTTTAAAGTTAATTATGTTGATAACAAATTATTAAGGAGAAGAAAAATTATATGCGGCTGGAGTACTGGGAAGACTTCCCAGGACTTAGGCAAAATAAAAGCACTGATAAAACCGTACTACTACAAACACATTCCTAAATTCTCAAAATGTAATTTAAAGTTGATAACGGGTTTCATTAAAGGTCATTACGATTATCTGCAAATTCGGAATGCAGATTATGCCTTGAAGATGAGGAAACTACTATACATATTTTTTGTGACTAAGCAGCTTTAATAACGCGCAGAAGAAATTGTTTCATATGGAACTTCTGTCACTAGAACAGATTAAGAGTTCTTCTCTAGATTTAGTTTTGGACGTTGTTCACAAAGTTTTAAAGGGCTTTGTGTAATCAATAGCGAAATTGGTACAATAGAACTCTTTAGGCCGTAGTACTGGCTGTTGGGCGATTTCACGCCAATTAATAATAATAAAAATAATCACGATGAAAAAAAAAGATAAAATAATATATTTTATTTTATCATATTAATAATTTCTTTACACAATAATTTAAATTTTTTTAAAAATAAATAAAAATTTAATAATTATTACTGATATTTAAGTAAATATTTTAGGTAAGTGTTGTTTGTTAGAAAAATAAGATAGTTAAATTTTATTAAAATTCAATTTCATTTTAAAATTTAAGTTGATTAGAAGTATTTAATTTATCTAACACTAGCATTGCTATTATAAGATGATAAACTATACTATTAAATACTTATTATTATGATTTCATCTTCTCCATTTCCGTTAACTTTTAGCACGAACAAGTAATAAAATTTCATTACTTTATCTACAGTACTCCACTCCTAAATCATATAAATTAAGTCTGACTAAAAT
>NC_051846.1:161400829-161483636 GCF_002237135.1 Teleopsis dalmanni | reverse complement strand
ATTTAATTTAAATTCAATAAGTATTCTGTCACATAGTACGGTGACATTTTACTATTTTTTAATAAATACTATTTGAGACTTGATCATTTACAATTAAAGTAGTTCTCCCTGTAGAGAGCTACTCTTTTCTTTTTAATTTAAGATTTCTTTATAATAAAATTTGATTTTTATAATAAAATTTGAAGCGGCGTTTTCCTTTTCAGTCTCGTAAATATATTTGAGGGGGACATCAAATTCGAAGCTAGGATGTTGGGATGAATTTGTATTCGTTCATGGTATTTTCTAGCTACCTTTTTTACTTCATCTCTTACCGGGATTATCCCAAGGTCCAGATGGATTTGAATGTTAGTTACATACCATGGAGCATTTACTATTTCCCGTAAAGTTTTAGATTGAAATCTTTGAAGAATTTCTATGTTGGATGTTGAGGCTGTTCCCCATAATTGAATGCCATAGGTCCATACTGGTTTTAGCACACTTTTATATAAAATAAGTTTATTCTTTAGGGATACTGAAGATTTTTTATTTAGTAGCCAAAATATTTTTCTGTATTGAATCCCAAGGGATTTCCTTTTGTTAAAAATATGTGTTTTCCATGTCAGACGTCTATCTAAGTGCATGCCCAAGTATTTAGCGCTATTTGATTGCGGAATTATTATATTATTAAGTTTAATTTCCGGGCAGGTGTCTTTTCTCATTGTGAATGTAACATGAGTAGATTTTGTTTCATTTGCTTTCATGCGCCAATACTGCAACCATTTTGATATACGATCAAGACCAGCTTGTATTTTGAATGAGGCTACAGAGGGATCGTTTGCACTCGCCAGGATAGCTGTATCATCTGCAAATGTACCGGTTACAATTCCTACCGTCTTCGGTAAATCGTATGTGAAAAGCAGATAAAGGGTTGGACCGAGTACACTGCCTTGTGGTACTCCAGCTCTAATATCATGTAGAGAAGACATTTCATTTTCATTGTTGACATAAAAGAGTCTTTTCAATAGATACGATTTTATGAACGTATAATAGTTAAGTGGCAGAAGCTTTTTACATTTGTAAAGAAGTCCTTGGTGCCATACTCGATCAAACGCTTGAGATATGTCCAAAAACGCTGCTGAGCAGTATTCTTTTCGCTCGAAAGTGGTATGTATTTTTTCAACAATTCTATGAATTTGCTCAATGGTTGAGTGTTTTCTTCTGAATCCAAACTGGTGGTTCGGAATTATTCGTTTCGACTCAATTACCGGCATAAGACGTTTTAAAAATAATATCTCAAGAACTTTTGAAAGAATGGGAAGGAGACTTACTGGACGATAGGATTTTACATCTTCAGCTGGTTTTCCTGGTTTTAGTATCATCTTTATTTCGGCAACTTTCCATTGATCAGGGATGAAACTTTTTAACAAGGATGCATTGAAAAGATGAGTAATAAATATTAAAGCAACATCTGGAAGTTTTTTAAGAATTTCAGCAGTTATGAGGTCATAACCAGGTGCCTTTTGATTTTTAAGAGATTTAATTGTAGAAATTAATTCTCGTTTTTTAAATTTCCTAATTGGTAACTCCATTTGGTGAGTTTCTTCTAAAAATTTGGAAACATTGACATCTATTTCTGAATCGCCAGTCATATCATGTGGAATAAAAACGTTTTTTAGATGGCTTGCGAAAAGTTGAGCTTTTTCAGACGGTTTTTTCGCCCAAGTATTATCTGTATTTTTAAGTGGGGGTCGATAATCTATTGTATTATTTACTTTTTTATTTGCTTTCCATAGAGAATAGTGAGATAAGTGAGACGTGTCGAGGCTATGTAAGAACTTCTGCGTATTTTGTTCCGTCTGTCGTTTCAGCAGAGTCTTTAGATCTTTAATAATTTTGTTAAGTTTCCTCTTGTCTTCAGGAAATCTGGTACGATGCCATATTTTTCTAGCATTTCGTTTATCCTTTAGTTTTTTTGTGATCTCCCCAGTATACTTTACTAGATTCTTCATATAGACTTTTGGAGGAGGAGTAGCTTCCCATGCTGCCTCTTGAATAGATCTGGTTAGGTATTCAGTCGCTTCAATTATATCTTCTTCAGTTTTTAGTGGCATTTTGACGTTTAGAGACGATGACAACATTGTTTCAAATATAGTCCAATTTGTTTGCTTGTTGTATAATTGACATTTTTGGATCTTGTTTCTAAGGTCTTTATCTATTATTACAATCACTGGAGAATGGTCCGATGATAACTCTAAGCTGGTCTTACCTTGCACATGTTCATAAAGGAAGCCTTTGGTAACGCAGAAATCAATAAGATCAGGAATTTTATCTGTATCTGATGGCCAGTATGTGGGCTCTCCTGTGGAAAAAACTTTAAGTTTCAAGAGTCTCACTGCTTTGTATAATTCACGTCCCTTTGTTGTGGTTAGTCGTGATCCCCAGAATATGTTTTTCGCATTGAAGTCGCCACCAGTTATAAATCGATTCCCTAATGTTGAAAAAAATTTTGTGTAGATTTCTTCCTTCACATTATGTTTTGGTGGGCTATATATGGCAGATATAAGAATTGGTCCGACTGAGTCCTCGATCATAATATTTGTGGCTTGAATTTCATCAGTGCTATAGTGAGTACATTCATAATGTTTAAGTGTTCTTTTAATTAATACTGCAGAGCCTCCATGAGCTTTTCCGTCCGGATGCGGAGACTGATAGAAACAATAGGATGGAATTTTAAAAAAATTTTTTTTTGTGAAATGAGTTTCTGAAACTAATAATACATCTACGTTATTTTTTGATAGAAATAATCTCAGTTCAGAGGAATGTTTTGACAACCCATTGGCATTCCATAAGACGAGCTTTATGGGCATATGGTTTGTTTAGAAACAAGACTTACTAAAAGATTTGTCATGGTAGTTATTTGATTCATTACTTCCCGCATTAGTTTCATCATTTCTTTCATTTCACTCACCAATGCATCGCTGTGAAGATTATTTTTATTGGAAGAAATTTGATCTATTTGGTTGGCAGCAACTTGAGCGTAAGTTTGCTGAGAGTTTTTATTTGGAGTAGTTTGACCTGGTTGAGCGCGTGCAGGTTGAGCGAAAGTTTGCTGTTTTTCGTGTTGTTCTTGATGCTGATTAGTTGAGGATACAAATTCAGCATCAGGTTTTAGAAATTTTTTTTAAGTGGTGGGAAAGTAGACGCTTGCAGTTTTTTATACACTAAGCAGCCCTTGTAGTTTGCTGGGTGGTTACCTTCACAAAGAACACATTTAACATCATTTGTTCTGGATTTTCTTTCGCAGTCAGCCGATGCGTGATTACCAGCACACTTAATGCATTTGGGTTGTCTTCTACATCCTGATTTAGTGTGGCCATAGTGTTGGCATCTTGAGCATTGAGGTAACTCACGTTTAAAATGGGGTGGCTCAAAGGTAACTCGACTGTGGAGTAAGCTTTTAATGTTGTAGATATCTTTGTTATTTGGTTTTTGCTCTATTTCTACAACGAACATTGGAAGGGGCCTTTTTGTTTGGCGATGTTTCATATTCCATATATTTGTAGTAGCATGTCCAAATTCTTCTAGAGCTGTTTTTATATCCCCAATATCGACGGAGGGATGCATATTTCTTAATATGACCTTAAAGCTCCTTTCATTTTTAGGTTTGTATGTATAAAATTCCGTGTTCTTACTTTCTAGCATTTTAACGATTTTTGAATAAATTTCCGGTGCACCGGGCTGTATACGAACCCGAGTAGATGAAATCACTCTCATTTCATATTTATTATTTGCAATTTCGTTAAGCAGATTTAAAAGTGGGCGAACGTCCTCAACTTTATCTACAAAAATTGGTGGTGATTTAAGCGGTTTTTCGTCTTGTTTAGCAGGTTGGTCTTCTTTTTCTTCCACTACCAGTCCATCAAATCTATTCGAATTACTGAGCCAGTAGTTCAATTTTTGTTGCTTTGGTTTTTTCATTTTTTCAGGACTGTCTCTAAGTCTTTTACTACCTTTAACTTCGTTCCATTCTTCTTTTCTGCACGGAAAATCAATTTTGGCGTTATGGATTTCGCTCATAGATCCTGCTCGTTCTCGCTGAGAAACCTTTAGTAATGTCGCAATGTCTGTACTTTGTTTATTCATTTTTTCTAAACTTTGAACTTGTTTAGTTCCAACATCTGCTGGTGAATTTTCACTTTTTAATTGGTGTGTACCACCTTCTTTTACCGGAGGTGGTGTTCTATTTATAGGCATGAAATGTTTTTATAAAATTTGTGCAGTCGTTTTATATAAAATATAAAAAATATATAAAAGAATACAAAAAGAAAAAACAAATTAAAAGATTTTATTAAAAAATTACACAATTACACGATAAGCGAATTGCAATTGGTATAATTTCAGAGTCAATTTACAACACTTTTTTTTTTCTTTATTTATGTGAAGCTTTCAAGCTTTATATGCTGTCTCTATCAGCTGTTTTAGATGTGTGTGAAAAATATTAAAATAAAACTCAAAACAAAAATAATTTTGCAAAGTTAAACTCTTTTTTTTGATAAAAAACAAATGTTTTAAATTCAATAAAAGTTTCACTTATCTTTTAAAATCAGGCACAATTTTATTAGCTTTTTATTTAGAGTCACTGTCTCAACTTATTTAATTAAATTTGTGATCACTGTGTTCCATTTTTTTAATAAAAAACATTAAAAGTTGCGGAGCGATTTATTTTGCGCGCACTTTGTACGAATATGATATATAGAAACCCAAAACTGAAAAAATATTTAAAATTTATTTTCAAAATTTTCATCCCCACATATATTTGTTAATTAAATAGTTATTTCAAAAACAAATTTTGTATTGAACATAGGTAAAAGATAGTAAATAAAACATCAGAATAAGCAAAGAAAATATTTCAGGTCCTTTTTATATAAATTTTAAAAATGCAATAATCATATCTTCGGTGGGAATATCTTTTACATGATAATAAATCTCAAAAGCCAATATGTGCCACTACCTTTAAATTAAAAATAATAAAAGAGAATATCTTGTAAAAATGTATATAATATTTACAAGCAAATAACTTATTTCCGTAAAAGTCAAAAAAATTTCAAAAGGTTGTTAAGAAATAATGACAATGATTGCAGATACTAAGTAACTAAAGATATTTTTTGTCTTTTATTGTTATTGCACAAGGAATTGTTTTTGTACTACTAAAAACATAAATAACAATTATATGATCTGTGGCTATATTTTGCATTTTTGCACGTAATTATCAGCAGAACAAATTCTTTAAGCAAAAACAATAAATTCACACCGAACAGTAGTGGAGGCTGGCAGCAGCCAGTAGTCGTGTGTAAAAATTTTCAGAAAGTATCTGAAAACTTGTAATGAAATTCTTCAGCTTCGCAAAAAAGAGTCTAATATAAAGCTAGACCAAAAATAAAGTGTTTATGTGTATTTAATGATATATGATCAGAAGAAGCGCGACAAATACACCTCAAAGGCGTTGCAGTGCGCACCTTTTTATAAAGCCAGCTTACACCGTGCATGATCCCACTTCCCATCATCCTTAAGAGGCTCTTGGCTCTTGGCTCATGGCTCTTCTCACAGCTAAACTCTTAATTGTTTATTTACTGACAACACCTGCCACTATATTAAGATGCCGACCAAGAGCAGACGGACCACAACATTTTGCGTTAAATCGCGTTGCTAGCTAACATATAGAGAAGATGAGCAACTTCTGCATGCTTGAAGATGAAACAACGTCCTCCTTCTAGGCTTGGCGTAAATGAAGTCAATTAAATTAAAGACGTGTTCAAGAAGCCTCGACCACAATCTTTTATTCTGTGGCTACTTTACGTGAAGGTGTGAAGTCGTCAATTGCATGTTCAAGTAAAATTTTTCATAAACATTTTCATGTTGATAATCATAATTTTAGTATCTGACGTATGCATTAAGGCAACATTTTATTATCATGTTTGGTCAATTTTTATTTTGTTAATTTCTTCTTTTTTAAAAGATTTTCCATTTTACACATTATTTGAGCCAAGCAAATGAATAGAGAAATCTCTTAATGCATTTATAAGGATTAAACTTGTGTAATTTTTCTAGCTTATGACGACTCGTAAGTTATGAGCTACTTAATTGGATGTTCAAGGAAATTCTAATTTATATATTAATAAATTTAAGTTATCTTAGTTTTAAAACTGTGTAGAAACTGTTACAATATTTTTTATATCATGTTTTCACTACAGCTAAAACTACTTATGTTAATGAAATTAGGATTTGACTGTTTCCATTGGCATAAGCTGATTTATGCATGTGAAATAATTTGTTTGTTTACATTTTATATAAAAAACATATGACATATATTTCAAATTTTGGTAACTTCCCTCCTGAGAAATTTATTTTTAAGGGTTGCGTTTGACATTTTTCAGTTAATTAATTTATAATGATGTGAGTGGAACCTTAAATCAGTTGATTTAGTGATATAATTAGATCATTTTTATGAAAACTCTTTAAATGCTAAATTATTCTCATTAGCAGTCTTAATGAGCAAAACTGCCTAAATACAAATAAGTAGAAAAATAATATTAATAGAGCATATTAAGCAAAAACATAGTATTTGATTAATAAAATAATATTTTTCCAGGACATTAATAATTCATAAAAATTTTGATAATAATAATATAATATAATATAATAATAAAAATAAAAATAATAATAATAATAAAAATAAAAATAATCGTAATAACTTATCAATAAATTATATAAATTTTAAACCTATTACAAAATTATTAATCAATTTATAATACACAACAAAATTTAATAAAAATTGACTCATGTCACACTGAAGTGATTCTTGAGAATTAATTTGAGGCATTGATTTTATGTTGCCTGCTACACTTAATGAATTCTGCAGATTAAGAATTCGTATACATGACCACTTCTTGGTTGTGTTTGTATGTAGAAAAGTAAAAAAAAACATTTTAAGAATTAATTAAACATTTAGTTTGGAATTCACAAAAAATAAGAATTAGAATACAAAGAATTTAATACAAATTTGAATATAAAATAAAAAATATCATAAAATTACGGAAGGAAACTATTATGAAGGCGTTGGTTTCGACACCTTTTTAGCAGCATCAAAGCAAGCGTAAAATTTTAATCTACTAATGTAGAAAACTGTGCGAAAACCGTTATAAAACTAATTTTAATCCTCAGTTTTACTTAAGAATTGCTTGAGCTGATCAGTTAGATTAGTTCAGTTCTCGAAAACTATTTAATTAATTTATTAAAATAGTTTATTATTAATTTATTATTTGAGTTTGTTTTATTATTAAGTGATATTATTTTTAGTCTTCTACAATACAGAGTAGAATTAATTAGTTTACATGTTAATTTTTTGCCAAATTATAGCAAGTATATGTAAATTAAAATCAAACTCAAATGTAGAAGAAGTATTAAAATACTAATTTACTTCAGGTTAAATAAATAAAAATAGTAATATTGGTTAAAAAAGTAATTACTATTAATTTAGTTAAATTAAGAATAGGTATATATCAAAAAAAATTAAATAGATATATAATGAATATATAAAAATGTACAATTCTAAATAAATCATTAAATTAAGATACTAAAAATATTATTGACTATCATTTGTCAAACAAATTCTAATTCCTGTTAATAAAATTGACTTATTAAAATTATTTATAAGGAATATTGAAACGTCTCAGATACCATGTTAATATTTTTTTTTTTTTGTTATTTTATATATAAAATGCAATTGAAATTTGCATAAAAATAATGAAGTTGTTTTCGACTATGGACAACGCAACTTATCGCTCTATTGAGATTGTGCAAGACCCAAAGCAACTTCAAACTGACTTACGTACCTCTTCTCCAGTGTATGGAGAAGAGGAATCATACAAAATATGCATTTATGCTGATATTTCCAATGAGATAACTTTTGTAACTTCTGGACAGAAAAGTCCATTAATCAGTATTGAATATTACGAGTATCTCTTACACAATTGTATTGAGGCAACTGCAAGCGACATAACAGAAAATATGGCAAATGATCGTGCAGTAGCTTAGGTATCGCGATCGCAAGTCATAAAACACAAATAAATTGTCTGTATATTGGCAATCGGAGACACCAATTTGAATTCAGAAAATAAAATTATTAGAAATTTAATATTAATAAAAGTTAACAAATTGAAATATTAAAAAATAACGACAATGACAATTGCAAATATTTTATTTGCTATTAAAAAAGAATGGTTACTTGAAGTCCTGCTGAATCATATATTTTTAAAAAATATCTGAGAGTTTTAGATGTTACTAATTTAAACACAACATATGTTTTATATATATATAATAATTAGTAAAATTAAAATTCTAAGTATAATTAGTAAAAATTCTAAGTTAAATGGTATTAAAAAAAATAAAGATCCTGGTGCACCTATACATACGATGGAGAAGCGTAAACAAAACGATACTCCAAGATTGCGCTAGATCTAGAGAAATTGTACTAGAAGAGTCTACCCAAAGATTTATAGGATCTGAATTAAAAAAGGAGAAAAAAAAATTACTATTGTAAATATGATAATCATCTTAATTTTTATACCGTTTATATATATGTAATTTGATATCATGAAATTATAGGTTAACGAGAGTATATGCCACTTATATATGAAAAATAATGATTAGATTTATAATTTCCCAATACAATATACACAATAAAAATTTGACAGCTATAATATTATAACAGATATCAAACTTGATTTTAAATTATATTACTAATTTAATTTACAAATGAAGGTAAATGTAGTAAGTAGCAGAAAGATCTGTGGAAAAGATGCCTAAGTCCATTAAAGTGTGTTGTGATTAGTGATTAGTAAAATTAATTGAAGATATAAACTATTTAAATGAATGATTTTCGAATGAACACTCAAAATTGAATTAATTTACATTTAAAGTAATGTATATGGATGGGTCAACATACAATAACCAAGTATTATGGAATTCATTCAATGAACTTCAAAATAAGTTCACATTTTCCAAATCCTGATTTCTGCAGAGTTTTCTACCAGAAGAATTAGAAATCGATCGAATTTCTGTAAAAGAATTTTTATTATACAGATTACATTTCATGAATTTTGCTGAAGTCTAAAATTGGAACTCCCTATATCAGAATATAAAAACGATTTTCTAACAAATTCATATTTTTGAATTAACAATGTCTATGACAACTTTATAGTTCCAATAACGGTCGAGTCTACATAACGGAACCACTCGTCGAGTTCAACTATCAAGTTCCGTTCGCAACATTTACAATAAGCCACACTAGCAGATTCTAATTTGAAAAGTAGGTGTGTAAAGTTTCATTCGAATAGCTTAAAAACTGAGGGATTAATTTGAGCTCAAACACATAGACGGATAGACGAAAAGGTCTATGAACTCTTCGAGTTCATTCAAAATATATATTATTTATGGGCTGAACGATGTTTTCTGCAATGCGTTACAAAAATCTTGACAAATCTAAAGGGATATAAATATGAATACACAGTTTTTAGTGTAGAACATATATGAGAATGTATACACTCTTGTGCTCAAAGGGTATAATAAGAAGAAAATATGAAGTCTCTGTTTCTACAATATTTATTTTAACAAAAAAACATATTTGAGATATTGTAACTCTAAGGCAAAAATTTTAAATATTATTTATTTAGACGTTTAATTATTAAATACAAGGCATGGAGAGTGGTTTTTACTCTCTATGACAGGGTTGCTTATTCTAACCTCTTTCATAGAAACATGAACATAGGTCATAATTTTATAATTGATTCGGTTAAGACTTAATGTTAGGCCTATTGACTTAATGTGTTACAGTATAAGAAAAGTCAGTAGTTTAAAAACTATCTTGAAACTTTGACTTTCTCTTAAAAGAGAAGTCCTGGAGCTGGGCAAGTTTCTCGAAAAAGGAATCCACTGAAATAATAACAATAACAAATGCAAGGCACTTCAATCATCCGATCAATTGCTCAAATAATACACAACTTTTTAAATTATTTCCAAAAATTATATTTTTTTTTCCAATATTTCGACTCTGATCTCTAATCTGTGAAAATGACTTAAGAGGAAGTAAAAATAATAAATAAAAATTTTTGGTCATTTTTAAGGCAATTCTGGCAACGATCTTTCAGCTCACCATATTGAAAAATTTTACGAAAGATCGCTTAAAAGATCTTTCGTATTCTGGCAGTAATGTTTTGCAAGACCGAAAGCTCGTTTCGGATTCTCTAAAGGCCAAATAAAAGATCTGTTGTTGATCAGATCTTTTGATTGTCAGCTGAGATTTTATTTGTTATTTTATACACAAAAAAATTTCTTTTATATAAAATAAAATACATAAAAATTATAATAAAAATCAATTAATCATTAATATCAATTAATAATAATCAATTAATTAATTAAAATTTGTAAAGAAGGAACAATTATTTCTAACTTCATTTTTAATATGACGTAAACGTAAATGTATTGATAACTATACTGTTTTATAAAAATTTTATAATATATATTTTAAAAAAATAAAATGTGAAATATTTTTGGAAAGTGACTTTTTACTTTTCACAAGCGATATTCGCACAACAATGATTTAAATTAAACAATAAATAATAATAAATAAATAAATAAATAATAAATAAAAAAAATAATTAAACAATTTGATTTTCAGTATAATTAATTTAATTAATAATAATGAATATAATTAATTAATTAAATTTTCACTTTAATTTTTAATATAAGAAATGTGGAAAAAAGGTGAAGAAGGTAAAAAAGTTCAAAAAGATATTCACTTAAACTAATCGAACGCCTTACCATTGCTTTAATGGTAGCCCTATGCTACGTGAGGATTGGAGGACTACAGTAAGTAAGTAATGGAACGCCTCCATTACTTACATATGGATACGTATCATTAAGCATGGAATGCAACGTTCACATTGATATTAATAATTACTATTTCATGTTGTATTAGCTAAATACATTAAACTTAAAAAAAAATCTATTAATTAATATGTATAAAAGTATATAATAAATCATTTTATCCAAAACTAAAATTGTTTAAAATATTTTAAGATAAAAATTTATTTAAATATTCAAAGTAAAAGATGACACGTGAAGAGCAGAAAATATTAGTGAATCTGTTTAGTTATTTTAATATTTCATTAATATATTCAAAAAATTTCAAAAAAAAAAATTTTTATGTTATTTATATTATTTTGAATAATGTTTTAGTTTTATATTTTACAATTTTTTTACAATTAGATAATGAATAATGTTTATCAATAATTGCAAATGAACAGTTAAAGACAGTTATAAATGAACAATGCGTAGTGTCATTTTTCTCTTTTTATCATATTTGCTTTTACTTACACTGTCAATATTTCACAACGAATTTATTTCAGTAATTCGTTCAGCATCGATTAATATTTTTATTAAGTTGTTTAACAAATAATTAATTAAAAAATTATATTTATACATGTATAAACACATATATACATAAATTTAAGCAAAACACAACGTCATGAAAATTGAATAAAAAATATATTAATGTATAACGGCAATTAGCTTCAGTTTTGTTTATTCTCTAAATAATTTCTTATCACAATAAAATTTATAAATATAACGAGAAAAATTTTTTAAAAATGCATATTTTAACAAAGCTTATCATTAATAAAATATTACTTAAACAATCGCACACATAAAAAATATATTTCATTCATACTTTAAAAACTAAATATGAATTGCTGCGGAAAACGCTGCGCACGTAGCAAAAGTAACCGAAGTACTGATGAGGCCACAGCAAAGAAAACTCACAAAGATGTACCAAATCGAATTGCAGCTCAGTAGCGTACATGCAGCAATAAAACTTGTAACAGTGAAAAAACGTTAACGTTAACGACAGCGTTGAGAATAGCAATGCATTAAATGAAAAACTACTAACAAAATAAACTAAAACATAAAGTGAAGCTATACACAAACAGCCCGCAACAGCCCGAACAACAGGTAAAGTCTGGTAAATAATAATATAAAAAATTGCTTTGCTTTAAAATCAACAGCGAGTACAGCGACGTTAGTAGCAACTACAGCGACGTCAACAGCGACAACACTAACAACAGCGACGGCAGCTTTTAAGTAAAGACACTACAATTTCTGCAATTGCTTTGTGCAAAGAAAGTATAAAGCTTACGTTCACATAATATCAATTCATTACAATAATAAGCTTAGCACTAAATTCTTAATATATCAAAACTTATATTCACCACAATGCGTGCTTACAAAGCCAGCTAAAGTTCACCACGCAATAATCAAAGCAATAACGTAACAACAAATAAATAAAAAAAAATTAACTGCAATTGCAATAAATATACGGAGGCAAACTTCTTATTGCGCACGCATTCTCTTAACCGATTTTCTCATATAAGTGGCAACAACAACAACAGCAACAACAATGGTAAAGACTATAAATAAAAGAAACAACAAACAATACATCATAGGCATATGTTCTTCAGCTTTAACCGGTTGTTTAGAAATATTTTTGTGCACTTTTGCCATGGATGGCAGTGCTAAAAATAATTGAAAATATATAATCGTATTCTGCTAGTAAATCTTTTGTAATATTTTTGATTTATTATTTTCATAATATTAGATACATTTAAATTACTACGTTTAGAAGTGAATATACTACAGTATATACTACAGTCTAACAGCATGCATCCTGCATTTTTTGTTTTTTAGGCTTGAAATTTTAACAGCGAAAAATAATAGAACTTCGGGCAGAAATTTGCATTTTGCGGATATCGACGGGTGCCTACAGTTGAAATTACATGAAGGCGTGATATCCCAAGGAGAACACTCATATGTGGAACCATTCGCACGAACACTTTTCCTCAATTTCGCCTTAGGATATAAAAATAATTATTTAAGTCAATAAAACGATTAAATTTTATTAAAAAGTAATAAAACAAATGAAAAAAAAAAATTAAGTCAGACTTCAAAATAATATCATATATACTATTTACTTAAAATTTAAATAAATCAATGAATTAAATTTATTGATTACTTGACATGGATACTTCAAGTATCACTTTAAAAAAATAACTCTTGTTGAGGAAGATACTTGCAGACTATGTCTAGAAAAAAATAAGACAGTGGTACATGTATTGTGCCAATGTCCAGCACTGGCAAGCAGGAGGATGACTGTCTTGGGACACCAAGGATTTGGGTCCTTTTTCGGATTCTCGGATGTATTTATTGAGCTAGAGCTAAAGTGGCTTCCATTCGCATAACTATATCTCTTGTTAATGTAAGCAGCTCATTCAGCTTGAGGTTGGTGATGTCTTGGCTGTCAAGTTTCTAACTCAATAACGACATTTGAGAACAGAAGAACGAAAAAGGACCCAAATCGTTTTGTGGCCTACTTCGGCTAATCGCTCACTTCAGTGGGGCCACTTGTTGAACGGTGCGCTGACCTGACGTCCCATTCTATATACATATATATATATATTCATATATATAAATTTCTGATAAAGTAATAAGCAAAACTTATAATATTATCTGCAACGCAAGAGTTATTAAGCAACAAAAAATCGTCAACATGAGTAACTTAAATAATTAAACCATATATTAAAAATGTTCTTGATGTATTTATGTTCCAACGAAATACATCAAAATAATAGGCACAACAAAAAAATATTCAAGTATTTTTTTTTGTGTAACATCATCGAAATTTTATATACGACCCCCTTTAAGATGTTGTGTGGACTGACTAAAATACCCCCTTCTCGGAGAGACTTATGGTATTACCCCTACCCTCTTTCCCCCAGAATCGCTTTTTCATAACTTTGGGGGAGGTCTACTTTTCGTTGGTTCTTTATGTTTTAAACAATTCGTTTTTGATTTACGTTCTGTGTCCAGACCTACACTTTTTAATAAAAATTTTTAGTGTTTGCCCCATTTATTTTTACTATTAGTCTCGTTTCTGCTTTTCCTTTCTAGGTATAATCTCATCACTTTGAAAATTTTAATCACATGTGGTTTAATCACTCGCCAGTCTGAATTCGCTCTCATTTTTCAACTATGTTTAATTAGTCCAATCCAGACTTGTATCTCTTCTCTTAATGGGAACCACTTATTTTAGCGACAGTCTCAACAGTCGCTACAACCGCATACAGGTAGATCCGCCTTTGCCTTCAAATTTAACTAAATAATTCAATATAATATAATACAAAAACCGATATATCAACTGAAGTCATTTAAAACGAATAAAGAAACAAAGAATCCTAAAGTGCCAGCATACAGCACTTCTGGAATAAATGAATAATGACACCAAGAGACATTAAAAAAATATTTATTCTCCATTCACACAATTTTAATGGCGATATATATTCCTTGTTCTTTTTTTAAATTTATTGCCTGTAATTTTTACTAACTGTTCTGTGATGGTTTAGCTGTACAAGTAATTATTGTTGAATTAATTATTTTTAATTTATTTTAGGATACGCGTGAACATAAGTTTGATAAGTGAATTTCAAGTTTTCTTGAAATAAGTTTATTTTTAAGTTAATTTAATCTATTCAAAATTTGAAAACATAGCAACTATTTCTAATTTAATTAAACATTTAATAATTTTAACTTCTTTATTTTAATTTTAAGTCATGTTTTAGGTCCCACTAAATCGCTTTAGTAAATAATGAGAAGTAATAGTAAAATTATATTCAAAGTAAGTTTCTGTTTCTATAAAAATAATTGTATAAGTGTGATATATGATGTATATATATTACGAAATAATATATAATAATAATAATAATATATGATAAAGAAAATACTTTAGGAGTTATATATTGAATATCAATAAAAATAAGGTTCGCAATTATACCTTAAACGGCTAGTTCTTAATAGGCATTAGATATATTTGTTCTTAGATGAATAAAAATTACATAAGGAATTGATGAATAAAGACACTACTTTACTCACAACATAGCAGAGTATATAATTTTACTAACGGAGTACTGATGGTGTATTATGAAGAATTTCAATAGTTTCTAAAATTATTTGTGCTTAAGTGAAGTACATCAAGCACTGGTCATAGAATACAATAAAAATCAAAAGAAAACTACGCTATGTAGGGAACAATATTGTAATAATAAAACTTACATCCACTGTAGCCATTCTGATATTTTAATGGAGGATAAAAGTGTTGAAGAGTTTCCAATCGCAGATATGACAAAAACGTCGTTCTACTTTCCTTACTCCTAATCAAGAGAAAAGTCGGGCCATCTTGATTGCTACAACCAGAAGTTTCATCTTCTGCCAGATAGTTATGACATTATAGTACATCAAACAAATCAGTCTTTATGATATGGTGTGCAACGAATAGTGTGTTCGTGGAGTACGAGTAGATTGTCTATGATTGAACTTGGCATGAAGAGAACTTATTTTATCAGCAATCTATCCATGTAATGAATAATATTATTACAATGGTGTATTTCAGTAATAGAAATTATTAAACAGATAGTATCCAACCGATTGCGACTTTAAAATAAATTTGTGAAGAGCAGTTAAAAGCTGCACCTCAATCAGCCTACAAAAAAGATACAGAGGATTGGGTCAAGCAGCAGCATAATATTGGACTCTATGAAGCTTACTTTAAGGTAGACATCTGTATCGAATGATCCAACAAAATAAATGTTGATTGATTGATAATAATTATGTGATTTAAGTAATAATTCGAAATATTTTGTGTGAAAAAAATGATAAGTTGTAATTGAATTCTTGAAAATTAAAACTTTATAAGCTGATGATTAATTAAATTGCAATACAACTGCTTGGGTAGAATAACACCAGAAAGTAAGTAGGTAAATTCATGGTAATAACATCTTCAATATCTGATTTAACTACTATAATGATGTTGATGATTTTTTTACTCCTCTTGTCCATCAAAGATACCTTTACCATATGTGTTATTTTTCTTTTAAATTTTATTTAAATAATAATTTTATTTTTTTAATAATTTAATTTATTTAATAATTTAATTCATTTAATAATTTATTTTATTTAATAATCTCAATTTCAAATAAATATACCTCAGTAGTAATTAATTAAATTGTTAAGTATGAAAAATATTCCTTACAAATTGCTGCAATCAATTTCAATTAGTGATTTGTTTTACAAAACATTATTGAATTTGTTGTATCAATAACGTTAGTAATCCAATTAAATAGCACGATATGTAAATAATAAAAAAAATTATATTTATATTTTAATTGTGACAGATAAAATCAGCAACCGCCAACGCAATGTTTTTCTTCCAACGATATAATTCGACTAACCAATCATTTTTAATTGAATATGTGTACCATGGAAAAATCAATTTGTTTATATGCAAATATGTTCAATAAAATTGAAACTACAGAAATCTCAATATTACTAATAGAATTCAAATTTAAATTTAAATATCTTTAAAATGACTGTATGCTGAAGTATTTATACTGCCTGGTCGCTTTTCAGTTTGTACGAGTAATGCAAACAAACAATCGAATAATGCAAATTTTGAACAACTTCTGTGGCAGTTGTTACTTATGCTAATTTTGAACATAAATCATACAGAAACACAAACAGAATTCTAAAAATGTATGTTTGCTTTAAATACAAAGTATGTTCTTACACCCTACATACATATATTATAGTATAAAAATGGTATATTAAGTTTACTAAGGCGTTTGTAATGTGGATAACGAAGAAAATGAAGAAGCTTTAATAACAGACAAAACAAACACGTATTTTCTCTGAGACGACCTATCTTCGACTAACAGAATCACGTTTCTTTAGGAAAGTACCTTAACAGATTGTTTAACAAGTCATCTATACAAACAAAAGATATGTTAAACTGAAAAAAATGGACATATATTTGATAATTATGGAAAACAGAATACTTCATGCTGACTAGTCATTGCATTCAATTAACCATTATTCCATCAACTATCAATCACATCATTGCTATGCGATTCTTTTTAAGGTGGTCAACCATCAATTACAACCCAAAGAACAGTAAGCATGACCTTTGTGGTTTATAGAACAGTTTTCATTATAGGCTTGTTCAAAGATCTCTATTTTTTTTTAAACAATATTTAACATTGGTCTCCAGAATGTAGTGAAGGAACCACTTTTTATTATTAACATGCCAATAACAGAATGAAAACTAGGAGAACAGAAGTTTGAAGCTTAAATATAGAAACATATGTATAATAATAATTTAATACAATATATATATAATAAATATAAATATATATAGAATATAATAAATATAATATAATAAATAATACAATAATATAATAAATCTACTTTAATCTACTCCACAGCCAAAAAAGTTTAACTGATTGATTATTGTGATTATTATAATAGAAAATTACAAAGATCTGTATAATAACCCCAAAAAATTGCGTTTCACGATTTTTATATCGCTTATGCCTTTATGAATTTTGGCGTTATTAGTACTGGGCAACAAGATTGTTACTCTATATGCAAAGAGTTCCACCGTGCCTGAATTGTTAGGTAATATTTTCCAAATATGCTTAAAAGAAATGTCTACATTTCTCATGATTTTTAATCAGTAATCATCCAACACCACTTAAAACGTCCTTTGGAATAATTTGTCAGTAGAAACAGTTTGAATTTGACCACTGCAGAATTCAATCCATTTATATGTAAATTACACTCGGATATTAGTTTTGAAACACAAAAATTCAATTACAGTTAATTAATTTAATACAATATACTTGATTTTTTTTTTTATTTTAACAACCTTAAAGACGGACGGTAAAAATATATTATTAAAAATACCAGAATCAAGAATTAGCAGAAAAAATAGGTGATCACCTTATAAGGCTTTAGGTGGTATGTGCAGTATTGCTTATAATCTGCTTAATAAAAATAAAGCCTCTGCTTTATATTCGTAGTATGAAAGCACACACACTAGTGCTTTATTTATATGCCAAAACCGTTTTCACACCCTGTATATACACAATACTCTTATTCGCTCAGTTTTTTTCCTTAGAAAAATCTATTCTACGTTATAAAATTTATTTTTTTTTAAAAATTGATAAAAATTATTTAAAAATTTAATTACAGTGATGGATTTCTGATAAGTTGAAATCAAATAATATGCGTTTTATTTTATTTATTAAAATTTATATTTCTAACATATTTGTAATTACAATGTTAATCACAATCATATAGTACGAGTATGTAAATATGAAACAAAGTAAAGACATCAACTTCTCATTAGTTCTATAGAAATATTTTATATATTTAAATTTTATTTAAAATTGATTAATTTTTAGAAATAACTTTGTCACACTGATGAACTATTAATTTATATATTATAACTGTCTGCATAGACAATTTTTAATATAAATTATTTCATTTCCTTGTATTTTATCTTGCAATTGATATCAAGCAAAAATATTTTCCCTACTTCTGCACTGATGTAATGTACGAGTTTTATGTGATAAGCCTTGATTAATGTTCTCTTCTGAGATGTAAGTTAAACCTACATTAGATAAATATTACCATGAAATCATTTATTTCAATAAGCTTCCCAGTCTAGTTTAAATATTTTTTCACGACTCCAGCTGAATGCAATTAACTGTTAATACTGAATTAATTGATAAGAGCGGCTTATATTTCGAGTTAGGCATGTAAATGATTGATTTGCATTATAAGAGCAGCTCCATTAAACATCTCGTCTCTTCCTTTGAATTTCTATACAACCCGGTTGATATCGGGATTACAGATCAGCAATGGTTGCCAAGAAGATTTTAAGTTTAATAAATTAACACTTCATTTAAATACTAACTTTAGTTCAGATAAAATGTCAACCTGCACGCGCCATTAAGCGCTTAAATATAACCAAAGCTAATTGCGAGATCCACGGGATATTTTGTCTAAACTACTCCATATCTGGTATTTACTATTTATCACTTATGTAAGTCATTCGTTTTGAATGGAAATTGTTGCGGTTTTTTAATTTAATTAAAAGAGACAAAACGTAGATAAAATATATAAGGCACTCCTTAGTTTTTCTTCTTTTTTTCTTTATTAAACATTTAAGAAATTTTTAAACATTTCAGAAATATTCGTATTATTATTTCTTAATAAGCATTGCTTTTTTATTCTCATTTAAGCCTTTTAAATATTCTTTTATATTGCTTTAAGCCTAAACTTAAATTAATATTTTTAGCATTAAATTTAAATAAAAATTCAATTTTATTATTGTTTATAACACAATTTAAGTTTACAAATGACTTAATTAATTTTAGCATGACTTCTTAATAATAATATTAAAAAAAATAAATTTTTTTAAAATATCAATATAAAATATATAAAATTGTTTATAGTATATACATTAATGAATTAATTAAAAATCATTAAGGAATTTATTTAATGTTGACAATTTTTTTTATTATTAAAAAAATTTGATTATTAAAAATTTTATTATTAAAAATTTGAAAAAAATTTCAATTTTATTTAATTCATATGAAAAATTTATAAATTCATTTGTTAAATAAGTGTTCTCAACGTTCTCAATGTTCAAGTTAAATACGGTTTATTAACTATATTATAACTTATCGATCTATCATCTATTTGTTCGTAAGTTATGGCTAGAAAACTGCGTGATATGATACTACAGTATATATATCTCAAAAATTAAGCTATATCGACAAGTAACATAATCTACAAAGTGGTTCAGATCAGTGAAATTTAAGAAAACCTGTTGTCGAGTCTCTAAATATTAGAATTCTGACTGAATTATTAATTTTTAAAAATTTTTTTTACTATTTTATTATTTTTTTATTATTATATTTTTAATATTTTATAAATTATTACTACATCTATATTAATTTAAATTTATTGTTTAGTAAAAATTATGTTTATGTATTTTAAGAAAATTCCAATATTTTTAGAGAATTTAAAAATTTTAATTTTAATTATTAAATATTATTTTATTTAAATATTTATTAAGTCATAATAGTTTTTCGATCATTTTCACTGACATTAAAATTTGATTGATATATGAGTTATCTGAATAATTTACATTAAATACTTAACTAATTAACTTTATCACTTTTTTGTTTTGTGAAGATAAAAAATTGTCTTATCCTTGTTAGTTCCAGACTCATATGCTTGGATATTAACAAGTTCTCCGGAAACTTGATAGACATAACTTGCATGATGGAATGTTGTAAAATGTCATTTAAATGCACAAAATTAGTTTATCTGAAGTGACAAGATAAATTCATTTGACAATTTCATTAAGTGGTTTTCTTGTATTTTGTATAATTTTATGTTAATGGAAAATATTGTCATTTTAATTTACTTAAATATCTGCATAAATTAAATCCATGTAATCATATGATTTTTCTATTAAAATACTTTGTCTTGAAGTGCTAAAGATGTTGGTGAAAGACACAAAGTTGTGTAATTTTTCTTAAATTAAGAAATGAAAAAATTAATCTTAAAAAATAGTAGTTACAATTATTATATTTCCTAAGTTTAATAAAAAATTTAAAACGCTTTTACATTAATATCTACATACCCCTTTATATGACTATTACTATTCTTCAGAATCTCTACTTGTAGAATATATAAAAGTACATAAGTACTCTGATACATGAAATATAAACTCATGAGTCAATACGGAAAGCTTAGGGTATTCCAAATAACTCATCCCACTCATAAATAAATCTAAATTCAGACTAAATAAGCACGTTCCTCCTTATTGTCTGTTTTCAAAAATGGAATAAAACAAAACTAACACCTGCAGACTCTATGAAATACAGAGTAAAACATATGTCCATTTCATTTGTCTACGTTCATCCATTGTCAGGAGCTGCGTTTGATGCCTCCAGATCACTTTTGTTAAACCGCAACAGTTTTTGAAGTAATTAGTTGAACTGTATGAATTTTAAAGTTTTCTCCATGGTCAATAAATCTTTTAGTTGGCGCCATTAGGCGCTACATCACCATTTGGAGTCAGAACGCTATTATTGATTCTTATCGATTACTTTAAGTTGAGTTATTATTATTATTGATAGGCGGTACATGCACTGCGATCTGAAAGATCTTTTGTGCAGCCTTTCACCCAACTAGTCCAATTCCAAACTTTAGAAGAAGTTTGTGACAAATGTGGGCCGTATTTTAAGTAGGTCTTTAAGGTTTAAAATTTTTCTGACAAGTTTAGTTAATGCATCAAATGGAAATATCATGTAGTCCTATAAAAAAATTACCATGAGTATATTGTATTACAAGTCAATGATAATGACAGCCAAAATATGAAAATTTCATTTCGGGCTGTTACCCTATGTCAATATACTTCAGGTATAACTCTAAGTATCTGTTTGCTAACCTCAAACAAATAAAAATTGCTTTGAATCTAGAAGTGACTTCCTTTATAATAGCTAATTTTAAAAGACTAGAGAAATAGTTCTGTAAGAGAAGCATATGCATGCACTGATCGTATTGGAGAGTTGATCGTTAATTAACAATTTATTGATAAATGGACACGTATCTTGCCCCCAAATAAAACATATATATAATATATGTTTATATATATTATATTATATATATAATATAATATACGAAAAAGTTTTCAGCCCTTCTTTTGTATTCCAAATCTCTTTGAAAAAAAGTGTTCTATAATTCAAACTATCTGTATATATACGTATCTTAATGAAATAAAAACAATGTACTTGCTTACGACTCAAACTTTCAGTATCTTGAAATTTTGTTCAAATCTCAAAATGGTTACAGGCTCCTCAGGGAGGTATGGAGATCTGACGTCAATTATTGATTAGTCTGATGAAGTGATAAACAATAATCTAGTCAAGGCGCAAAGAGAGGTTTTAAAGAAACCTCGAGTTAAAAAAGAGTATAAATGCTTAAGTGCACTAGCTCAAAACAGCTTCAACATAATAATAATAACAATGACATGAAGCTAATCCAAAATATTATAATACAGGTAATAATATCTACCATAGCTAAGAATGCTCTTGGGAGAGACAAGCATTTTAAGAAACACAAAAAAAGGAATATTTCAAGGACTTATAATATTGATAGTCACCTACGGGTATCCAACATAGCGTTTAATAAGACTTGGAGTATTAAAAGGAAAATTAATTTTCAATTGTTAGATGTAGTTCGATAATTCGTGTTGGAATGGGTATGATAATAAACTGTGCGAACTAAGTCATCATGATATCATATAAATAATATGAGATAGTGTGTATCTTATAGAAATTTTCGTACATGTAATAGGTTTGTCATCACTTTTTAGCAGTTTTCAATGTCATAAAATTCATAAAATTTAAATAGTACAATAGTGATGGATCTACTTTACCACTTTATTGTCAGTCAAAGATGTCACTTGAAATATTTATTTTTCAATAGTTCTCTTTAATTTGGATTCCATTTTATGAATGACCACTATACTTTCCGATCAGCACATTCCATCCATTTTAATATCAATCAATACTTAAAGTTGAGCATATGAATTAAATCACTTTATTGAAAAACATCTCCTACGATCCAAGTGGATTAACAGAGTAGGAATAAAGTTTAGCTTATGTTGAGAAAAATTGCCAAAGTAGTAAAGCTAACTACTACTGTGACAAGTTGTAGACGATTGCAGCCAGCCTTCTAAAGTTTGTAAAAACGCCTGATGGATTTGAACTTGGCAACTTGAAGGCAAAATAATTAGATAAATGAGAAAATGTAAAAATTAATTTTATTTTTTTTAACGTGTTAAAATTTAATTATAAATGTAAAAAAAATACAGTGCAATGAAAAAAATAATATGAACAGAACAGAATAATGTCCATCAAATTTCATCATAAGATCTTCTCTTCTTTTTATATATAATGCACATATGCACAAAGTGACATAAATTTATTTCTTCTTTCAGAAAGCACTTTGTTATGATAGTGAGTGCATACTCGCGAATACCTGCGAATTACTGCATTACATCTTTTTCAATCCACTCTAATTAATGTGAAAGATTCTGGCAGTCGGCTTATTCATGTTTTGCGGAAGTACAAGGAAACCTTCTTGTATACACCACAACAAGTCCAATAAATAAGCCGATCTGTGGGTCGAAATAAATGAAGTTTCTTGAGAAAAAATGTTAAAAGCAGCAATACATTAAGACCGAAAAGTTTTCGGAAATTCTCATTTAAAATTCGCGCGCTGTATATTTTTCGATATTTTAAGTTTATGTAGTTTGGCAGCACTTCCTTAATTACTATGCCAAAAATGAGCGCGATCTGTCAGACAGTTCGTTTACGGCAGCTGTTGAAACCAGTTCACCTCAGTAGTGCGTTGCGAAAAAAACAATGGAAAAAAATATTGAACAAAGAGTTTGCATCAAATTTTGTGTTTCGAACGAAATTTCGTGTGCAGAATCGTTGCGAATGCTACAAAAGGCTTATGGGGAATCAGTTTTATCGAAAACTCAAGTTTATGAGTGGTACAAAGCCTTTCAGGACGGTCGTACGACCGTCGAAGACATTTCGCAACGCACTACTGAGGTGAACTGGTTTCAACAGCTGCCGTAAACGAACTGTCTGACAGATCGCGCTCATTTTTGGCATAGTAATTAAGGACAGTGCTGCCAAACTACATAAACTTAAAATATCGAAAAATATACAGCGCGCGAATTTTAAATGAGAATTTCCGAAAACTTTTCAGTCTTAATGTAAATAAAATTTTAAGTAATTTATTGCGATATTATGGAAATTACACTATGTTTGGGTTTGTATAACAAAACTAATTTGGTGAAATATAGTTGGCCTCTAACTCGTTTAATTTAGATTTAGATTAATAAACACATCACATTGTTCTACTATAGATTAAATAAAGTTACTTAAAAACTTGATTAATTTTTTTTTTCAATTTTAAGAATTATATATTCAAAATAATTTACTAAAAATCAATGAAAATATAACTATATTCTTCAATATGACCAAATGAATACATTTAAAGAAAGTAATTGATTTATGGTAAAAAAAAAAATAAAAGACAAACTAACATTAAGTATAAATGATTTATTTAAAAAGCGTAAAAAGAAATTAAATTGCATTATAAAGTGATAAGAACTGTGACATTTTTTGAAGTCATTAGTGATGTATGCACACTTGAAGGTGCAAGCAATCTGATAAAATTGTTTTTGCTACCAACGAACGGATGAAGTGGATATAATTTCCACTAAAACAGGCTTAGCCAACGCTCTTACGACACCAATAATCAACACTATCACTGTGAGGTGTAATTACTCATATGGCAATAACGATCGAGATTACTAAAAAATGGATTATAGTGATGTATCTCGCTTCAAGTAAGCTGACAGTAGTAGGAAATGTACATTTCGTGCTTATTATAGCAACTAAGTTAGATTAGCTGATAGACGCTAATAAAGACGTATAAGATTGTAATCTACTTATATAAAGAATTACTTACTTTACATAAAATTGTCAATAGTTTACAAGTAAATTTATTTCAATAAACAAGAAAAAAAAAGAAAATTTTGCTGAACGGATATCTGTCATGACTTCAGTTTTTATTTAACATTAAAAGTACGTTCTTTTTAACAGGCAGTTCTCTTAATCAGTTCTTTTGGAATTTTAACTAATGGTTTAACTAACTCTTGCAGTGAGATGTTCTTAAGATAATATCGATTTGATGTTTAATTGTTATTTTTTTGTAATGATTAATATGGTGCCCCATATATAGGTAGACTTGTATTGTAAATCATCAACTACCTGACTCCAAACAATTTTTTTCTTGTGACAAGATATCACATTATTAATTAAAGACATTTATAAAGAGCTGACCTTATAGTCGTTTTCTTTTTTATTTTCACTTAAAAGTCAAAAGTGATATAACCTTTATAACCCAATAAACATATAAAGATTGTAGAAATAAATCTATAATATTTATGACCTCTTACAACCTCAGAAATTTCGTAAAAAATAGTTGGCAATTTACATACATAAATCGATTTAAAAAAAAACATATTTAAATTATAGTATTAAATTAAAAATAAAAATTAGTAAATAATATTGTCAAAAGAAAAAGACTAATATTTAGGCATTTTGTCATTTTAAATTGAATTTAACTGAATCGGGAAATAAAACTGGTGAAAGACATATCAATTTTTTTATTATATATAATTAAACGTGAGTAATGAGTGAGTGACAAAAGGGAACTTCATTGAACACGTCAGCACTCCAGTATCATTGGCGCCAACCTTGGTCTAGGATATACTATATATAACTACAAGGCGGCCATGGTGTCATTAAGTTACGGCGGTAGACACTATGCCATAAAAATTAAGTATACGTATACAGTCGTATCTTAAACATTTTTGTTTGAAGCATGGCTTATATGACAGTTTAAAATCTTATTGAAAAGCATATTCTCACCAAAACCATTAACTTCCGATGGTTTAAGAGCACTTTTCTGCCGTACAAAATTGATTTAACGTTGACATAACTAACGGACAGCGGCCATTAAACGTCAACGAATTCTAAGGACTAAATTCAGTTAAGTTAACTCGATTTTTATTACTACTTTGTTGATTTACGAATTATTCCATTGGAAAATTTTTCGCTTCCGACCAAGCGATATACCATAATAGGATGGATATATAGAAGTTTAATAGCTTGTTTGATATATCGAGCATTGACATTTAACATCGTTGTTATGTTATCATTTTTAATTAGCTATTGAATTTACTTTTGCCACATATATAAAATAAATAACTTTATTAAATGAATAATTTTTTTATATATATATAAAAATTATTTTTTCATAAAAATCCAAATCAATATACATTCCTATATATATATAAAAATAAACTTATTTTCGGCAGTTATATAGTCCAGCAAATTTATTATTTGTTAATTTTACTATAACTCTGACTTTTACTGAAAGGCTCTGACTTTTGATTAGCTCATATGCTGAGAAAAATAGTTTGTTTACTTTCAGATAGATCAAAATATATAACTAAATCGATTGGTCTTGTAGTGCTGATATTGTTTATGGTGCCTCTTTACATATTCTAATAAATCATATTCCTAACTTAATATATTCCTTGTAGAAATAATATAATATGATGCCCATAAAAAAGGATTTAATTTGCTTTTTATCGATTTAAAAGCTTTTTTATCATAATTTTAAAGTTTCTTAAAACGATTTTTAAATTAAATTTAAACTAATACTCATTCATAACAAAAATTAATAACAAAAAAATAGTTAAAGCATACGACTCTTTCAAGTGCTATTACTGAGTGGTGACTATTTTTGTTAGCTTAACACCTTTTAATAGTCATTTTTAAAATAAACAGTTGTTTGGATGAATATTAATAAAATTTGATGAAAGACATTATAATATCCAAGTAGTAACTAAAAAAATATTTACTGAAGAGTTTTAGTTTTGGCAAGCAATTGATAAAAAACACAATTTTTAATCAAATTTAAAATTTAATCAAGGCATTTAATCTGTCCCTATTATTTAAAATTAATTGTAAAAGATTAAAAACAATTTAAAAATTATACTTTTATGAAGAAATTTTATTACTTCATAGAAACAATCACATTTTGTAAAATTTTATTTATTAACTTTTTTGAATTTATACCACTGTGTACATCCTGAAAGTATGCAACGTAATATTTTTATAAAAATAGTAACTGAACCAAATACAAAAAAATACATTTTGTATTTTATAAAATTATAGTCTTATTAATTATAGTTTTTTTTTAATATATGTATTATTCATTTATTTATAATAAACTTATTTATATTTTGTACTCAAAATATTCTTCGACTATTTGCATTTGCTTTAGAAATACAAACTATTATAAACTAATAGAGTTTTATAAACGGATTACGAAATAATAGATTAAGACCCTACATAGCTACATATGGCAGCTACATTAAATTATATATTGAAATTATTTGCTATTATAAATTATTTGTTGTATGGAAAATAAAAATTTTTTATATAAAAACCTAATTGAATAACTTATCTGAACCAATAGCTTTACTGAAGATCATACTCAAATCAAAGCAACTGATTTAATTTAGTTGAATAGAATTTTTTACAAATACAATCTTCATTATACAAAAATGTGTTTCAAAAATAAAAATAAATATTTATAAATATTTATAATATATATATTAAATATTTATTTTTATTTTATTTAATTTTTGTTTTAAAAATAAATATTTATTTTTAATTTACGCTCTTATGCTTACACCCTTTACACTAATTATCAAAGTACATCATTTTTAATTAAAAATTATTTATGTCCTATTACAAAAATTCTATTTCTAAATAAATAGATAAATGTATACTTATATCTGCAAAAAATAAATTTGCATTTATAAAAATTATTTGTATTAGATTTAAAGTGAAAAAAAATATTCAGAATAACTACAAATTTATTAACTATAAATAGTAAATACTATAACTGATTTGATATGAAGTAATCTGTTTAAATGGTATTGAAGCTTTAGCAAATCTACTATTAAAGTTTATTGTTGTTTTTCAAAAATACGTAATAAATAATTAATAAAACATCAAACTCTGATAATCAAATTAAATTAGTTCTGCATGTGTTGGAATCATAAAATCTAAACCAATTTTGATAAGATTTAAACAACAATGATCGTGATAAAATGCTGATATAATTAATGATGATCTGTATTTTATAAATCAACAAAAAACTTGGCTAGAATTGGTAAATAATAATATGACGAATTAAATCGTTTATTACATTTAAATAAAATTTTGTCAAAAATAAGTCACCACTTTTAATAATTATCAAAAATCGTGAACGGGCGCTTTCAGAGTCTTGTGAGTAACTTAAAAATTTAGGTTATATTTTGTAACTATTTACATATATTTAATATTATAATTTATGTTATTAAATTAATTATTGTTTTAATTGGAGATCTATAATCCCTTTAATCTCCAACTCCTCGAATAACTTCCCTATTTTTATTGGGAACATTGAGAAACTTATTGATGCAATTAATTGTTAGTGAAAAACCAGGTTATTAAACTAAGCATTTAGGAATAAAATCCTTACAGTTTTTCTACATTACAGTAATCATAAATGTTACCAAACAGGAAATAAAATAAAATAAAAATAACTAATAAAATAACTAAAAAAAATGTTCCAAAGAACTTTATTATATAGTTCTTGGAACTAACAAGCAGAAAATTTTTTCCGTATTTTTACTAAGTTATTTTGTTTTTGATTAAATGTGGTCTTTCTGTGTTAATCTCTCTGAATGAATGTCAAGATATTTAATAGTACCACTCATTCAAATGATATTTCCGGTAAGACTAAATACGATTTATTAAGAGTCAGCATTTCTTTCCGGTTAATATTTTCGGTGTTAGCTTCTATTTGTCAACATACGAACCAAATTTCTATTAAAATTAGTCCTCTTGGAACTAACTTTGAAGCAATTTTAAGGATGTAGGCTGAAGATTTAGTTTGGTATCATCTACTTAGCTAGCAATCAATATAAAATTCGATTTTTGCGCGTTAGGTGCAATTAACTTTTTATTTCATTTTTCGTTTTTAAGAAACCATTTAGGTCAAATTTTTTTGACGTCATTAAGGACTTCTAAGTCTTATATGATAAAGATAAAAGATAATAATGAATTGTTAGAAAACTATCATATGTTTCAATTATTATATCATGTCGCATAATCCACAGTGTTCATTAGGACAACCTAATGTGTTATCCCATTAGGATTCAGGTCCTCAAATATCATATATTTATAAACATTAAATCTTGTAAAATCGATTATTTATTTTTATTATGTAGAACAAATTGTATTTGGCACATTTATTATAATATTTTTGTGTTTTTAAAAAAAAAAAAAGATATATCTAGTCAAATGGCGCGATTTGTTGTTGATAATCTCTAAAAAAAGTTTCACATTTTTAAGCCCAATATCTCGAAAATAAAATCAAATATCTTGATAAAAAGTTTTTACGATTTTCGAAATATAATATTAATCTATTTAAATGCTTTTTTAGACTCTTGTATGCATTAACAAATAAATTATATACTTAAATACCCTACATATCTTCTCTGAATTATTCCATGCAAAAAAAAAACCAATGAAACATACTAAAAGGAATTCAACACTAAAATTAAAAATGATTTCACAATGTTACTTTTTTTTTATTATATATAAAATATTTTCGCTTTAAAAGCAATACTATTGAACTGAATATTAAAATGACTAAGACATATTTAAGACTAAGACTAAGAGGTAGGTCCTTCAACGATGTTAAAATAATAATAATAAATTTTTAAAATTTATGAGTTTCATTCCTCATCATTGTTAAGTCGTCCGAAAGTTCAAGGTATTTATTTATTAAACATCCAATAGTCATCTGGCATTGGTTTAAAAGTATCGGATAATAATTATTTAAGTTAATTTCCTTTTTTACGCTGTATGACACATAATAGCATCTGGCACTTAATATTAAAAATAATTTTGGCAAAAATTTGATATAAAATTAAAATAACAAAAAGCCAGCAATACCTTAACTTAATATTTTTAATTTTCGTTAAATTTTTTTATTTAAATTAATTAGTTTATTCAAGTAAATTATTATAAATTTAATTAATTTATACCGGATTCATACGAGAATTTTGTTTGTAATTTTAGCTGTCAATTGTTGTTGCTTTCAATGCAAAATGAAAATTTTTGACAGCTAAAATTACAAACAAAACTCTCATGTGAATCCAGTATTAGTCAATTTACTAATACTTCATGAATTCTACAGTATCACGATAACCTACGGTAAGTGTAATTAAAATAGTTTCAATACATTGTATTTACCTTGTCGACCTCATATTAACCCATTAAAGAAGCCTACATTAATCCAAATATATAAACTTTTGCAAGGAGCCATGTTAAAATGTCGGGATAGACATTTTCGATGTATGAAAGCAACTGCTATTTTGTAAGAGTAATATGTCATAGAAAGATTTAATCTTCCTAAACACAGAATTTTTTTTTTTTGGTACTTGCAGGAAGCCAAAATTTTTCTTTTTTGTCGAAATTTTTAAATGTAGAATGTTACTTCTAAAAAAGGAAAAAATTGTTGTTGCAATTTTACTACTGTTCGATAAAATCTCTATATTGAAAACAATACTTTATTTTGAAAACTTAGTAACTTTTGTCAAAACAAAAGTTAAAAGTCAATTTAACTTGGAGAAAAAAATACACTTCCCATATAGAAAATTTGAGGGATTATATTATATTATTTCATAAAGAAATCCAATTACCATAAAAAAATTCAATTTTAGCAAAATATGAGCCAGCTTACTATGTATCCGTAAAGTGATTTATTTTGCGTACCTTGTTATGAAAATTATTTAATACTTATTATAATGAATAATTTTTCTTATGCTTTTTAATAAATCTCTTTCAATCTATATAAAATTTAAATTTTTCTTCTTCAAACCTTACACATTAGACATCGAATTAGTATTAACATGATTTCTTACTATTCAACATGTTAATTAGAAAAAATTTCGCATAAAAAACTGAGTCAGGAATATTATTAATTATTATCACATAACCTACAAACTTTTTTGATATACACATGTTATACATGCTTTCATGCGAGAATATTTCATATCATATTAGTAAGAAAATGTTAGCATGCAAAGATACACGATCAATCGTTAATGAACCTTGTTAGGTGAGCTTGAATAAATAAACGACCCTATAATAATTTTAAGTAAATTAACAAATAAAATTAACCAAGTTAACGTCACGTATCAAACAAGTGCGGTGATTCGGAGGCGAACGTCAATTTATCATTTTGAACACTTCGCAGTTGAGAATATTCATAAGTGTATCGCAATTAATTATTACACCAATGACAAATTAAATTAGTCCAATTTGCATACTTGAGCACAATTGACAATTGACTATTGTCGAACGTCACTTGAGAGCGTTGTTTTCATATATCAGCGCCGGGTAAATACAGTAATTGATCGCGTGCAAAAGTCCAACACGAAAAGGGATGCCGCCAATCTAAACTTGATGTCATTGCAATATCGAAATGTAATTAAAACAAATAACTAAATTTAAAACTTAAAGATATACAAACGGGAAATAGTTATATACACGAGCAAGTCAAACGTTAATAATTAATAGATTCGCCTTACAAAGTTGAAAATAGTATCAGTTAGAGAAAAATTAGCTTTGGCTTTTCTGCAGTTTTAATACCCTTTACACAATTTATGTCATAAATCTATACTATATTATACTATATTAGTTAGTGAGTAGTTGATTAGTCGACAAGCAAACAGGCACGCATCACCATAATAATTTCACAGAAATTCACAGAATTCTCAGTAGAAAAACCCTGTACTTATAAGCATACTTAATTTTAAAATACAAAAAATTAAGAGTAATGTATTCCGAGAATTCTATAAATTAATCCATTAAACGAAATATGAATATGATTAACTTTTAAAACAAAAAAAAAACATTTTGTCTAAACGTTATTACTTCACACAAAAATTTAACACAAAATTTATTCACAAATGATCCAAATCTGCTTAAATACTTTAGTCTCTAACTTAGTAATAGTTAAAGATACCTATATACTACGTCAAAAGCTATATACTACACTTGTGACTTTAAATAGAAATTAATAGAGATTTAGGCTCTAAGCGTTATTCATAATAGTTAATAAATATTTAATAAATAAAGAAAACCAAATTTTTTTTGGACACTGTCCAAAAATAATATATTTTTGTATAAAGCAGTGACGTTAACCATTTTATATTAAATTGATTGTATTTTTTTTCAAAAAACCCTAGTCCCTGAAGTAAGTCCCCTGATAATAATATTAGCATGAATATTAAATCATCGGTAAAGTATTTCCATCCTGTGTAAAAATAAACTCAACTTATGCGTATAAAGACATGACACATATAAATGTTTTTAGTAATAATAAACTGCATTGTTTTGCTATATACTTTATAGCATTGTTTACTGCTATATACCAGGTACTACAAGAAAACATGCTGTTTATACTGCTTTTTATTAGTATTTGTTTATAAATATACTCTTAAAATATGAACATTCTTAACACTAAAAATATTAATTATCAAAAACTTGAAGTTATTGATAAAATTGCGTCATATGGTTAGTTCTCTGCTAGTCACATGGTGATGTCTCTACTGGTAAATAGTAAATAGTGAAGTATTACTCCACTTCACCGGTTTATATTGATTTTCACTGCAGCGCTATACAACAATTTTCAGTCAAATGCTATTGTTTTGTTTAAAAGATTTTATAAAAATCAGAAAGACCTGACCATTTAAACCAATAAACTATCAATGATAAGGGTTTCATTTAAATGATAAGAACGTAGAGGTAGTATTTCAATATCCAAATTATTGGTAATGAATTATACCCAACATGATATAAAAAAGATAGGATTTAATTTAGGATGAGAAGACAGTTATTATTATTAGGTAGTGCATACATATTTATATATAGAACATACCATAAATGCAATTCACTGTTGCTAAATGGGATACTTCACAATCCGAACATGTAATCCAGACAAATCAGAGGAAAGAGTACTGGAGAAGATATTTTACATCTCTTATATATATCATATTTAAATTTTTTATATATTATCGAACATTTAATTAGACTTTTATGTACGCATTTTTTGGAAGATCATTTGCAAGAATGAGAATAGTCTCTTCTATAAACAGACACAATATATATGTGCATCATTCGTTGACTATATAACATATATGTAAACAGTGGTTACATATTATTAGTGAAAACATTATTAGTGAAAATAAAAATATCGTATGAAATATAATTGTCCTGAATATCGAGAGTATATTATATTAAATAAGTGATTTCTATTTGTACGCATTAATGAATTATTTTGAAGAAATAAGGTAATATGAAGTTTTTGACTTAATAAACAATAAAGGAATTAACACTTTTTAATTGATAAGATGTGGGGAGTACGGTACCGTATAAAAAAACAATAACTATCACACCTTTTTATATATCACTCCTATTCGAAATGAATGTGATGATTATATAGGGATAGGGATAGTACACTGCGAACTAAAAGATCTATTGTGCTTTTTAGTGGAATTAGAGTATTTCTTCAAGTTCGATTTCTTTAATAAAAAACAGTGTAGAGCCTTTCCTAACCTCAAATCTTTATGTTTCATGAAATACCTCCTAGGTATTTCTTCCGCAGTATCGGGCATTCTTCTAGCGCATAATATGCGATTTCTCTCCCTTCTCTAGAGTATCTGCAGTCTAAGTTCGATTGGTTTGCTAACTTTGTTAGGAAATTATTCAAAGTACAGTGACCGGTTAGTATTCCCGTAATAATTTTTAGGTTATAATTTGTTAGCTCCATGCAATCCTTGAAGCGTTTTGGGTTGTATGTCCATTAAAAACATTTCGGTTTGTGATAGTCTTAGTAATCCTTTTCATTATAGTTCTCTTTCCTTTGCCGTTCATTAGAAGGCATAAAGTTACTTAGCCTAGACCGGAGAAAGTTTCTGGGCATCTCATTATTGAAGCCGCGTCTCTTCTTGCGAATTTGTCTGCCATTTCATTGCTTTGGATTCTAGCATGTCCGAAATGCATATTAAATACACCTTAATACTGTCAGTCAGTATAGCAATTCTAAGTTTCAGGTAGTTGCGTTTAAGGTTGAAAGTAGCGCGTGTATCTATCTCGTATTTCGCCGCTTGAAATATAGTTATATTCCTACCCAGTATTTTCGAGTATATTTTGCCTGATCCATATACACCAGCTCCAGCTTTCAATTGTAATATTATATTTTGTAAATTCATTTGATTTATTCGAATACTATATTACTATACAAAACAGCTTATAAAATAGTATTAAAAATAGTAAAATTGCAATATTACATTTTGCAATTTCATTAGATTTATTGAAATACTATATTATTAATACTATATATTACCAATACTATATTATTGGGGCGTTTACTATATTACTACACAAAACAGCTCGTAAAATAGTAATATCCAACTGAATAATATGGCAGAACGTAATAGAATACGTAATAATGTAGTTTAAAAGTTTAAACAATAAATATTAAACAATAAATATTACTAAGTACACATAAATAACAAACTCAAGTACTCCGTCACGGGTATTTGTAACTGTAGCTGCACCTCCCGTACAACTAAATTAACTATATATGAATCACGTCTGAAACAACCACACATTATTTATATAATATACATACATTTAATTTATTTATTTATAATTTTTTTTAATTTTGTAATTGGATTGTGACGTCAATACAAGCCATGATGTACATATGTACAAAATGTACAAAGCCAAACGATTGGGGCGTTTACAAAAGGAACAATACAAATAAACTCGATAAAGAATTAAAACAAAAGCTTAAAAATATATTTTAAAATGCTTATGTAAACACACACAAAGTTAAATGAATTAACAAAAAATGTGTTGAAATATAATTACAAATAATGATATATGAAGTATGAAGCATGGAATTAAGGTTAATAATTGTATGTGCTTTTATGAACACACAAACTTTTTTAAAATTATAAGGTAAATGCCATTAACGTAGATCAGTTAACCGTAACGAATAGTGACATACTAACAAATTTTTCATACATATATCTATAGACATATATCAACAATATTATTAATTAGCACTCTAATGACAAAATTTAATGACCAAAATAATATTTAGATATGTTTTTTACTACTTGAAAAAATATAAATCTTGCGTGAGAATAATTTATAACTAAGTTTTGGATAATTAAAATTTTAGAAAATGATTACAATGATTACACTCATATTTTAATAGAACATTAAAAAACATTGTAGAGAACATTTAGTAGTAATATAGTAATATTCTTATAATTCAGCTTTAAGAATGAAGGAACTATCCATACACGTTGCGATACACTCTTACCGTACTTGATACAAATGTTGACGGTGTGTTACGAAGTATTACGACTGAGTTCTAGAAACTGAATTGTTAGTTGTGAATAATGATTTAATAGAGTTCGTAAATAGTAGCACATTTAATCCTTTTTTTGGGTATGCTTATTAGATCGACATTGGGAAATCCTTGGAAATCTACATCACTTTAACTGTGAAACCTCGTTGTTGTTTAAAGTATAACAAAATGGATATCGGGAAATACTTTCTCCGTCGTTTGAATTATTCTAAGCCAAGCTTAACATAGATGACTATGTCATCTATTAGATACCATTAGATATGATGACCATCTATTTTGCTTATATGATGCTATTTTGATGTGTTGATGTCAATAGAAATATGTCTATTATTATCAGAGTTTTTGACATACCAGCGAAATTTGAATATCAGCCTTAGGGTGATGGTTTATAGTTTTTTAAATGTGAATTTAGCTATCTTACTTAAACTGAATCAATAATATAGCAAACATGTTTTGATCAGCTCCCGAGGAAAACCGTATCGAAAATGTGTTTTTGTTTATAAGATATAATATTTTATTTCAAGATATTTGTTTTAACGAATTAAAGGTAGATAATTTTACCTTTTGACGAATCGATTGAAAAAGACACGTGTAAATAAAATTATCAAACAGCTTTCACTTAGAAGCATCTGTTTTGCTCGGTTCCCCGTTGACTTAATAATAAGTTATTGTGATGTTATTTTTAAAGCATTTAGTCTACCAGATGTAAAGTAAGTACGGTAAAGTATGTCTGATAAGTCTTTTTTATCTGCGCCAGTAAGAATACGATCTTTCAGACAAATTTTTTTTTGTAGCGAGAAGGTGATACATTATGTATCGTAATAATGTACCCGACTCCTTAACATATTAATATATAGTATACGTACTGAAATATCCCCTCTACAGAGAAACTTATTTCCCCGGAATCGCTTCCAGACATTAGAGTCACTTTATTTGTAATTAACAACAAAGGCAGTGATTTACGGACTCGACCTTCTCTTCATCGTTATATCGTAATTCTTGCACAGTTCATCTGTCAGAGGACACAATCACTAAAATATCAACTTAATAGCACTGTGTCCCTTTAGCATACCAATAAGTTGAGAAACTACAAGTATGTTAAAAGCCAAAGTATGAAAATGTGAATAATTAGTTTATAACAAAACTAAATGCATAATATTACCCTGAATATAAATTTTTCTAATTTTATACTTATGATGTTCACGTATGGGATTTGAAAAAAAAATATTCGTTCTACTTAGAGTTCGGTTTCATAATATGGAAAATTATATCTTCTTTTACTAAATACCATTGACTTCAGCTAGGCTGAATAAAAAATGTGCTAAAAAAATTAAATCATTAGTGGTTTGAAAAATTTTGATTGATTCTATTTACTAAAAACATCTTAAATATTCACTAAAACATCTTTAGTTGCATTCCCGTACTTCGTTATAGATTTTTTCCAGTGAATATAAAAACTTAATATGTACACTTAGATAATGTTATTAAATAAGTCATGCAATAAAAAAATTTAAATTTAAAAGTTAAATGAACTGTTTTTAATTGACACTTGATGTATTGAACTATTATGCAATTATCTGTAATCAAAGTGGCTACGATAGAACTAATACCCCACAAAAAGCACATTAAATCTAAAGCAAACAAGGATTAAGCTGTCTTTCGATTTTTGTACTATATAACTGTTTTTAAATCGTAAATGAAATTTATTTTTTTTTTAATGATCTGCTGGTGTATCTCGTCATTCGAATTGCGTCAGAATCTCCAAGGTAATCCATCGTGATAATGGGGTATGTACGTAGTCACACGTTTAATACGCCCATAAAAACTTTAAATAATTGCTGATAAAAAATATACGTCACTGCAATTGCAAATCCTAAACGTTTGTAATTTTTATTTTCTTCGCACTAAAGTGAAAATGATACTATAGGTTTTTACAATATTTGTAATATAATGAAAAAAGAATATATTATCATAGTACTTTTTCGAAGGCTCGCATATATATTTGATTAAAAGATATAGCACTCAGAATAGATATATCATAAATTATTTTTGTATCACCATCAGAATAGATGGATAAAAAATTGAGACCATTCACTACTCTAGAATTTTAGTACTTGGTTGCTTTATTGAGAGAGAGTACTAAGAGGATCTTAATACTCTTTTAACTGTTAAGAAAAATATCTTAGAGTTCTGCATAGTATATTTAGTAGGAAGAAAACACAATTTTGTTTATTTATTTACTCGTTTATGCAAAAAAATAGGTTTGAATAATGAGTACTAAAAACTCTAACTTATATTTGTTGACAAACTACGAGTATAAATTTAGATTAAGCTTGGAGGCAGAGGTGACAACCAGCCCCATTCTATGTGACTGCCTAGCTTTAATCTGGGCCAGAAGGAGATCACTGGGTCGGGAATGGCTCTCATCTTCCGACATTAGGAGGTCCTCAACAACCGACATTTTGGCCTTCATTCGAAAGGCCGAATGTCTTTTGTTCAGTTAGGATCTGTTGTAGCACAAAATGGGAGCTAGTACCCTGTTCTTTTTATTATTATTCTTAAACGAGCATTCTTCTTAAAACAAAGTTACATATAAACATTTTTCTCAATAAAACTTTAGTAATTATGATCTCAAAATTTAAATTTTTGGAAATTAATTTTTCTCAGTAAAATGATATCACAAATGAAGGTAAATTGTAATTTTTTAAGTAAATGTTAAGGTTGAGTAAAATGTAAATATATTATTATTTAATTAGTTTATTTATTTAAATATTCATTAATTAGGAAGTCACATATGAACAATGTATTTAAAAATTTTAAAAATTCCCCTATTTTTAACGAAATTACATTTTTATACCGTTCACACACATATTAAGTTTAGCCAAATGTTTGTAACGCAGTAAAGTCACATTGAATATATGATCAATTAAACATACATTTATAATTTGATATATTAGACGAATCAATCTGTCCTTAACAATTAATGTCTGTTTATTTTAATGCAAAACATTTTAATCACTTTTTGATATAGAAAAAAATTAAAGTGCTCAAACTTTTTTGAAAAGGAATTAAAACATTCACTTGAAGGACCAAAATCTATCACCTGTAATTAATAACAAAGCCAGAACTGATTTTTAACGTTAAATTGTATATAGAGGTTAACTATAGAAAATTTCTTATTTTATTCTTTTTGAGTTTTTTTGGTGCTGTGTGCTGGCACTTCAAGTTATTTTCTACCTGAAAAATAAAATAATTTTGTACAGAACATATAGTCTTATTTAGCAACAGTGGTCTTTAGAAATAGAAATTGATTTGTAGGTATTTAATTTATGGACAACTTTTACTACTAGAAAAGGAAAAGTATACAAAACTAATATCTATTAGATCCAATATGGTCCAGAAACGTAATAGTATAAAAAGTACTAAGGCCGTGTGCGAGTACGAGTAAATTGAGGTAAAGTAAATTGAAATTTCCTATGGATTTTTTGCACTGCACTTTTGTAAATATTTACTTATTTATTTATTCCACTTATATATTATTTTTGGTTAAAAGTTTTCAAATTTATTTATTTATTTATTAAACATCTTATAAAATGTTCACAATGGTAATACCTAATTTACCTAATTTTTTTTCTAATTTAGCCTACTCGAAATTCTGGTAAATACCAACATTCGTTGCCATACCGACATAAGCTTAATGTGATTAAAAGGCTTAGAGGTTTTTGAAATGAACACATATGATTCAATTTGTATTTAAAGATCTATAACGATTGAACGTCGTAATTTTTTATACATTTTGGTATATTTTCGTGCGTTAATATCGGTGTTTAGTTCCACAAGGCTTGTATTATACTTAAATAAATTCGTTTATATAAAAAATCACAATATTGATTCATGAATTCGATGTATGATAATATTTAACAGTCATGAGTGCCTATTTGTTAAAATCTGTGCAATTTGAAACATGTCTACCAAGTGTTGAAATGTGTTCCTAAGAGTAAGGCTCTACAGAGACTGAGTAATTCTTCTAAGTGTTGGGATTGGTTCATATATTTAAATATTCATCTTAAATCCTTAAATTGATTCTTATAGGTAATGAACTAATAGGTGTGAATGGAAGAAACAAATTATTTACAAAAAAAAATATTTTATATATGTATGTATAACTTTACATATATTTAAAATATATCGTATACTAACTGTATACTGTCAATAACTTTAAAATTAAAAAAAAAATATTAAATGGTCATTAATATTCGTAGTTTTATTGGTATATAAAGAAAATGTTTTAAAAGATTAGTTAAGAAGCTTTTAAATGCGTCAGTAGAATTTGAAATTTGTTTACCAAACAGCTGATATGCATTACTAGACTTAAGGCGCTACTAAGAAAGGTACATTTTTGATCGTGAACGCTAAGGCACTTGAAAAAAGTACTATTTTTGCGAAATAAATTTTACCTTCTTACTTAGTTGGCTATAACAGACGCGAGTCGTCCTTGGCCGCATCGAGTAGCCTCAACAAATGAAAATAACATCCAGCGTTAATGCGCCGGATTTTATACTTAAGAACTAATAATAGCTAAAAGATAACTTGATTCGTTTATCCTAAAGTGCTTGAATGAAGTACTATTTTTACGAAATTAAACAGTAAAACCAAATAACATCCAACTGATAAGTGAATATAAGCCAGGATTTTGTTTACAGTGTTTTTATATTAGAAACCTAATAGAAGCTAAAAGATATCTTGGTTTCGTTTATTCTAAAATACTTGAATAAAAGACTATTTATAAGAAGTAAATCAACAAAAGAAATTAACACCCAGAAAATAAGTCAATGGGTCTTTATACTAAGGAGTTAATAGGAGCTAAAAGGCATCATCTGTTCTAACGTACTTGAATAAAATGCTATCATTACGAAATATAATATATGCCTAGACTTTGTTTACAATGTTTTCCCATTAGAAAGATTATAGAAGCTAAAAGATATCTTGATGTCGTCCGTCTAATAGTACTTGATTAAAATGCTATTCTTACCAAGTAAATCAGCAAAAGAAAATAACAACCACCTGAAAAGTCAATATGCTCCGGGATTTGTTTAGTGATATATTTTGTTTAAATTAGAATAAATCTACATTTCATTTTGTTAAAATAAAATTGAGAAGACAAAATTATAATATAATCACATTACTAGACTTTTAAATTTTTTTAATGCATTTTTTTAATAATTTTAAGTATTCGTTTTATGTTGAGCATTCAAGTAGGTAACATTGAAAATTTAAAATTAAACGTAAATGCGTCATGTGGGGAATAGTTGCGTTATGTTGCTTTTAAGCCTCGTTCCCCCTTAAAATTTTAAAACAACGCATGTAAACATATTTAATTAAGAAACACTTCAATTTATTATCTTAATTGACAAACAAAAAATCATGTTTTTTTCAAGAGCTTTCAAACTAATTTAAGTTGATGTCATTCTAGATTGAAATCTTGCTTTCATTGACGTCACACGGTCAAACTACCAAAAGTAGCGCTTCAAAAGCTACAAAATATATAACAGTTTCACAAAATAGAATAAACCAGTAACCAAAATATAAAAATATAAAAATAAAAAAACATATATTTACTATATTTATTCGTAAATATACAATAAACGATTTTGTAAGACTATACTAAAACTTTATAATTTATCACTGCAATTAATTTTAGGCAACAACAAAAGCTAAATGTACGTATAATACAGTATCGCAAGAAATTAATCAAAAAGTATTAAGAGGTGTATAACACGATGTACTCATATATTATAAGTATATAAATATTCATATAAAAATATTGTTCATGGTTTTATCTTTTGGGAATACGTGTAGTATAGCCGATATTGCTATTGCTAACCCAATAAACCCGAAACGAACGCAGGCGGTATACCTAAACAATTAAGCCTTCATTCAGCCACAACTGTTGGTAGACCTGTCATCAGTGTGATCGCACTCGTATGCTATTAAAGCGATATATACGTCCGTATGAAAGTGTATATATATGTATTTGAAAATTTTCTCATAACTATTAAAAAGCAATTGACTCTACTCTGAGAATTATACGAATGAATTCTATTGACGTCATTCAAATTTTGATGTTTTTATGCGATGAACTTGTACAACTAATCGAACCGCAACAAGAATTAATTACTTGTTGCGAACGTCGAGCGGCATTGCTGATACCCGCATGCTAACTTTTTGGAAACTCAGTGCCATTGACTTTGACATAACCTGTGGTAATTAATTAACACATGGCTATATTAAAATAATTTACTTTATTTAAATAATATTTATGTTTAAAAAGCTAAATTTATTTTAAACCGGCACATTTATTTATAAATTTTGTTATGGATGAATGCAGAGCAAATGAATAAATTATTCATAATAATGTTATCTCAATTTTTAATCAAAATAATAAAAACAAGATATACATAAATTTCATACTAATAAGGTACGTGTATATTTTTATATTTTCTATATATAGTATAAACTATACAGGTCTAGAGAAAATAATAGAATTAACTAAAACGATCCAGTTTTTTTAATAATTATTTTTGTATTAAAACATTAAAAACGCGCAAGAAATATATATACATTTCTAAATTATTTTGCTAAAATATGAGTTTATTTTGAAATCAATTACTTATTTGTTTTTTTTGTTATTAAAATATGCATGCATACTACAACACTTTTTACCACAGTGTAATTAATGTTAATAGAAAGCTCTTCTAGGCTTTCTATCAATTCGATTAATTTGTATTTTCGCTCTAGACTGTTAACAACACCTTTTCATCAAACAACGCTATCATGTGCTTGAATTCGAAGCTCATTCCTTCAAACGGTTTCATTACGGCATCGGTCCACCGGTACCAGCTGGTGCACGTCCTTTTACCACTAACATCTATTTGTTGGTAAAAATTCTTTCACAGCACTTTTGGTAATGCTGTCAACCATTTACCGCAGCGTATGGCCAAATTACTTCCATTTATTTAGTTAGTAAGTGCTTCATTTATTCATTTAAATATTAATTACAATTATATTAAGTTCAAGAATAGATTTTATAAAGAAGTGTACAACATGGGTTAACAGACAGCTGTTACTTCCATTCACTTCTCTATAATTTAGCAGCGTCAACCTGATTTGTTTTTATCAGATTTTGTTAAAAACGGGGCGAATAAATGTTCAATATATGGCGAAGACATCTATTTAGCTCTCTCAATACGCTAAAAAATTATGTTCAAGATAACAAAAATCATTGAAGGTTTTAAATTGATTTGCTTCTACATTCAATAAATCAGACTTAATCCTAGTTAGATATAGTGACGTGTTTTTGCCTAAGATCTTTTTGAATCCGGTTATTTGCAATTACATCTGCTTTAGTAAGCGAGCTAAATCTCTCCTTCGTGAGCAGCAAACATTTCAAAATGTGACTTTAAGAAAGATATTTAAAATTCCCCCGGTATGTCAGAAATTCTGATATGTATAAAGGTGCAGATCTTAGATCAATCACTGAATAATCATGATGCTTATAAGGAATACATAAATTAGTCAATGAGATGGGTGGGACCCTGTAGTACCTGTAGCTATCAAAGAGTAAAAGTGACTAGTTGCGCTGACTTGAAAAAAGGATCAACATACATACATACATACTAAGTTACTAACATTAGCACGTCTAAAGTATTCAGCAAAATAGATGATCATGTCAACAATTCTTTAACTCGCCTTAGAAGTATTTAAGTGAAAGAGGAAAGATATGCTGATTTCTGTTTTGTTATACTTAAAACAAGAAAGGGATTCTACAAGTAAAGTAATATATTATTGATTGCCAAGTTTTTCTAGTTTCTATCAAATAGGCGCATTCAGTGAAAGAAGTAAACGCACACAACTCATAATTTGTACTTCACAATAGTTAACTATCTAATATATACATCTGACTTAGCCTTAAGCTGAACATGATGTATATTTGTGAATTATTCTGGTCAAATAACTCACTTCTTGGGATTGCACTCTGAACTGTAAAAACAAAATATTTTATTTATGAATCACAATTTAATAAGACTAAGACTGTATTTTAATAGCAGAAGTTGCAGTAATAACATATAAACAAGAGATTATATTATAGAGTCTTGGGATCAGTGACAAAGCGAAAAATCATATTTCGCCTAATTACAAAATCGAAATATTTTATTTATGAATCAGAATTTAATAAAACTATATTTTAATATCAGAAATTGCAGAAATAAGATATTACAAATAACAGATTATATTGTGGACACTTGAGATCACTCCGGAAGTTCCAATGCTTATTAAAACTGCTTATAGTAAAGAAAACATTCTTCATTAGATTCTAGATGGAGCTGATATAAACACCCGTTTAGTCCACCTAATAATCAATTAAGGCGTGTTAACACATAAAGAAATTCATTTTAATAAATTCTTTCAAGAATACATATCTCATTATCTAGCTCAGTCTTATGTTTATATATTACACATTGATTAGGAGTGTTTATATATTTTTCAAATACTAAACTTAGTAGTTAATAATTCCATATAATTTTCCTTTTCATATACATAGTAAATTAAAACGTATTATAACAAACAGTGAAAACAATAATCAAGATTATATTAATTTTTTATTATAATTATTATTATCATCATAATTAAATTATACACATACATAAAATGTGACGTCAAAAGCGATTAATTCTACTAACATAAATAAATATTTATACTCAGAATAAAAATAAGTACATTGCTTTGTTTATTTATACTCGAAACCCAGCAAAAAAAAATTCACTTATCAGTCAGTATAAGAGTAAACCTATAGGCGAGTATAAATAATATCAAATAGACGAAGAACTGTCTCTGTTTACTAAATTATTTATGAGTACAAATTTCAAATGCTAAAAATCCATACTGACAACGGTTGAAACAAGCACTACAAGTCGAAAACAATTATAAATAAATCACAAAGACGAGATATTTTTCTATTTTTATAAAGATTTATAAACAAACATCAAATAATGGGACATTATTTATAGAAAACTATGTTGAAAATACTATCTTATGTTATAAAAGAATTCTTCATAAATTCTTTTTTTTAGTAAACAAAATAAATACATATATACATATATAAATTGCATATATGTATACTATATTTACCATTAGTTATATTACTTTAAAATATCTGCAGCCATGTATGTCCCATGTTCTCAATATTAGCTAAGCATATAATGTTCCCCTTTGAAACCCAACTGGTAACGTATTAATTTACGGACTATAGTACCTTAGGTAAGTCACGTAGGTTGAAATGAGGAGTAGTATAAACGTACACATTAGAGTTTCCCATAAAAAATTTAGACAAAATGTATATACCTATATTGATATAAAGGGACTCGTAATAAATATTTTGCTTAGAGTTTATGATACTAAATAGAAATGAAAAACTCATTATTCTAACTAACTGAAATGGTAAAAAAAACTATTTCTGCAAGAGCTCTTGACATTATAAAGTCTCTTTTTGTTCCTCTGTTTTTTCAATTTCTTCAATGTTCCGATATTTTGCGTCCCAGATAAGATAAACAGTGTGCCATTTTTTTGAGTTCATTAACATTCCTCTGCTTTGTTGCATTGCGTATGAGGTTGTGATGGCTGAATTTAGAAACTAAATTTTACCCCAAATATTCAATAGTATAGTGTTGATGTTTTTGAATGCCCAGTCCTAGATTAGTATTAACATTCCGCTGCAATTCTAGTAATTTAGACCTAAAAAACACTGAAATATTGGCGGAGACTTACAAACGTTTTAATGACCAGTTTCTTCAAATATATACTCTCATCCAACATCTATTCTGCACTTAAGGGGTAATAGTGCTTTGTACTACATTTATTCTTCTTAGGAATACATCTTATATATAGTCACCACGAATATATTTTATATCTGCACATATACCAGTTACTATATAAAAGGAAACATCATTTTTTTAACATTCCTATAAGTGTACCGTGATAGTAAACTTACTTGTTGTAAATATATTGAGGCATAAGTGAACCCAAATAAAACTAAAAGCATAAATAGTCAATTAGTTATTCTATAAAAATTTGAAACTATATTTAGACTATAAAGTACATCTACATTCAACTTTTTTAAAGTTCACCAAGTTTTTAAATATATAGCAATTACAGATTGCTAAAGATTTTTTAGTATTTATAAGTTCAAGTGAATTGAAATATTTCAAAGAATAGAAAATTATAATTTTAGACAAATTTTATTTTATATCACCGATATTTCAATATTTTTTTATGATTAAATATATTTCAATAATCTTTTTAGTATTATAATTTCAAACACTTCTTATTTAATATCGCAGACATTTCAATATTTTATTTAAGGTTAATATAACTTGATCTGATAAATAAATCCAACAAACTTCGAAACGGTGTTATAAAATGAGAGTTAATATGTCTGAAATTGTAATTGAGTTTGCATTTAGATTTACCATATATTTCTATTCATGGAAGCCCATAAATACTAGAATATTTTTTAGTTAACCTGGATATTCCGTGCTCAACCCTGAATCAATGCTTGTTCATCCAGCAACTAATATATTAGATATATTAATTAGATATCCAGTTTATCTAACTCATACTCAAAGTCAAGAACTGGAGTTTCTTGCTATTTAAGGCATGAAAAAATCTGCTGAGACCTTAATAAACTTATAGAAAGAAAGAAACTTATAAAGCATTTCAATCTACTAGTAAGGTAAAATTGTGCAGGGCAGATGCACTAATGTACTTAAAGCAGACAGAGAATTGCTAATATGTTTAAAGTTGGTTAGCAAGAAGTTCTAGATTTGCTGCCATAATAATATCTATATAGGTATATATATGATTTTATAGCCCGATTATGATTTTTTCATAAAATTTTAATAATTTTTATACATATTTAAAAAATAAATATTACAGAAATATATGACTCAAATCTATCAAAAACAAATCGATCAATGTAATGAAATATATGACAACCACATTTTCTATAATAAATTTATCTGAGTACCTTAAATTTGCATTTTCTTCATTTAAATTAATTAATATTGAAAAACCGTCCGTAATTAATTTTAAAATCATGTAAAATATATAAATTTTCATAATCGTAAATTATTAAATAATAAGTTTTGCTGACGTCAATTAATATTTTATAATACTTTTATATACTATACAAGTTTTTTTATCATTAATTACTTACATTACAGGCTGGAAACTATAATTTGAAAATTAAGTACATTAAAACTAAGTAAAATAAACTGATAAAAAAAGCTGTTTAAACAATTCAAGGTTGTGAAATTATTTTAATCAATGTTTAAAGCAAAAATCTATATTGAAACTATTTAATATACACGTATGAGTACATATAGTAAAAGGTCTGTTAAATTGCCACTCCCAGTTAAACGTGGAATACTACTAATTTTCATTTGTCATATAAATTATGTTCTTTAAAACGGATAATTCGTTTAATCGAACTGAATTGTTGATATGTCAGTGTCCGCTAAAAAAGCTTTCACTGTATTTGTTTATGGTGTACTGCTACAGTAAAAATATTTAACAAATTAAATTAATAATTCATTTTTTAATAATTGAATTTTTAATAAAATCAATATTTGATTTCAACAACATAACATAATTTTAAAAAATTTATGATTATTATTTAATTTTAAACAATTATTATAATTTCATAACATCAGTGGATTATCAGTATTTCCGCGAACGTCAGTGTTAAGATTGTAACTTCTTCAATAACAAGTACTTTTCTGAGAATAAACTTGCCTCCATCAAAATATAAATATTTTACCAGTTTTCTTTCGCCAGACACATTTCTCGTTGATTTACATTAGATACTAGTATTTTTGTTAACTTTTTATCACATTCACCGAAACTGCTATCTAGAACAATCATATGGCAAATATGTATGTCTGTCATAAAACGCTCATAAATTCCATAGAAAACAATTCATGAGCAATATATATATATTTTATATAGGTATATAAACTTGTAGTTTTCTAGTATTAACATTTCAAGGTAAATTTTAATAAAACAAAATGTGTCAGATGCTCGTCAACTATACATATTGTATGATAAACTTACTGTGACATTTTCAAAAATTAACTCATATTTATTAAATCATAACGCAAATACCAACTCATTTTAAATATTTTAATTAGAATTGAGTAACGACTTACTAAAATAATAGAAATGAATAACTATTTGTATAAAAGTTTATTTAAATATTTAAACATATCATTCATATCATATCTGTCATATCTGCATCACTACTAGTGAAGTACTTCACTTCCTATGCTAATATGGATTTCATTCATATAAAAAAAAAACTTTACTTTAAGTACACTTTAATCCAACTCAAGTACACTTAAAATTTCATGTAAAAATTAAGGAAAATGTTAAAACGTTAAGTGGATACTGATAACAAATATATATTGATGTCATCAATGAAACATGTATTAGAGTGCATATAGTATTTAAAACTGAAAGTAGAAAAAAAAAGAATAACTTTAAGAAAAAATTAAAAAGCACTTTATAAGATTTGCAAATAATATAACAACAATAATATTACTATATTATCGTAGATAACAAAATTAGTGTAAGCCAAAAATAATATAATTTCTAATAAGATACAAAATTATTATGCATGAAACAGTTATTGAATATGGTAAATTAATAGTATTAATGGAAAAAGCCTGCAGTGATATATAAAAAATTAATTAAATATTTTAAATGAATTATTAATAACAAATAAGAACAAAAAAAAAAATAATTAAGACTATTGAATAATAATTAATAATATTAAAGCAAAATCATTTTTACATTTACCATATATTACGACTTAATATTCACATAAATAAATAGTAATGCATTAACGTTATCGATCTTCATTTGATCTTCATTTAGGTCTAATATATTCATACCGAGTACTTCATATACATGAATTAAATATTCAAGCTGCTTAATGATACTACACTACACTTCATATATAAATACGTGTAACAGCAAAGGATTTCGAACGGATCATTGTACTTAAGCTCAATCGTATTCAAACATCAAAATACTCTAAGCCTCAATCAAATTGAATACAGTTTGAAGCTAAACATATTGGAGAACTTTTTCCAAGTACTTATTCTACAAGTTACTTAACTACCTTAAATCGCTTCATATTTCTTAAACTTTTAAACTGTTTTTATATGATATTACAGATAAATCAATAGTCAAAAAAAGAAGATTATAACACAAACAACACCAATTTCTATCTATTCTCTTAACTTTTGTAGCTTTTAGACAACATTGGAAGGTTTTTAAAACATTTTAATAATCAATTCGCCACTCTGACTAATAAATCTCTCACACATTTACCATGGTTTTAAGATCGAAAGCATAAGGAGCTCATTCCTATTAAAGCACATTTTCATCATTAATCCTGGGTTTCTCACATCTTGCAATATGTAGCAGTGTGTTATAATGATAATAAGTTCACAATATTAGTCCAAAGATTTATTTAAAAATCAAAAAGCTGTTTCAAGGATTTCACTATAGTTTACGACATTCATTTTTGAAGTAAAATACTATAATTTTCTCTTCACGTAGTATAAAATAACATCGGACTGTAAAACCTCTCTAGCACAGCTACGATTACCACTTAGATGAAGTTTATCCTTACAAAAATCATAAACATTATAATTATAGCCATTTAGTCCCTTCAGATTCAACACAAATTATTAGAAAAAGCACTACATATTTTTTACTCTTCTTTCCCTAATGTTTCTTTAGAGCCAATTAATCAGCATACTTCGTCAATAAGCGCTCCAGATTTTAAACGAAATAAAACCGTTTGTGTGAATTGATAATGTCAACTAATATAAATCTATTCTGATTAGCTAAGGAATCAATATTATTTTGTTAATTTTAATTATATAATGTAATGTTCACCAGAATTCAATGCATAAATTTGTCCTCTTATTATTAAAAACAAAATGTGTGATTTATAATAATTTCATTATTTTTCAGAGAGAGTATAGGCGAAACGATAATAACAAGCCAATTCAAATGAATGACTGTAAGTATATAACTATAATTCTCAACAACTTGAATTAATTATTTATTCAAATATATTATTGAGTATATAACTATAATTCTCAATACTTTGAATTAATTATATGTGCAAATATATTTACACGAAATCGAAAATATCAAAGCCGTTGGTCGGTATTAATTTTAATGTAATAGAGTACAGAGTATTAGAGTTTATTTAACTATGTTACGCACCAATAGTTCTAAAATACAATTCAAATGAAGGTATGGTTGTACATCGTAAATAAATCTTTATAAATTGTGATTATTTAGGAATGGAAACTGTGTAATAAGTCAATGAAGAGTTTAGTAACTTATAGGTATTTAAGTTTCTACAGCAGTACTTAAAGGCACGGTTGCCACTTATGTTACTTTAGTACCAAAATTGGTACGTTTTTTTTCGTTTGGTACTCATGTTCAGAAAATGGCACATTTTTGACGACCCAATTTTTTTGTGGATATTTCCAAATAATTTTTTTTATAAATGCAACTTTGCACTATTTTATATTCTGTTCATTTATAACACTATGAAAAACAAACAAAAAAATTTTGGACCTTTTTTTACAGAAATGGTACCTTTTTAAACCAATTTTGGTACAGAAAAAAATTTTCAAGTGGCAACCGTGCTTAAAGGACTGATTTATAGTATACAAAACGAGTATATGATAAGTGGTTCAAACAAATATCCACATACCTATAGTATATAATTTCCCAGATAGGAAAATTTATTTTAATTATTGTAACTGATTTTCATACTTTTATCTAAAGTCATTCTGAAAGTCATTTTTAAACCTAAAGTCATTCTGAACTACTGTTTGGGACTATTCTATCAGTAAATATCTTTATTACATTTTAGATGTTTAATATATATTCAATTTTTGGAAATTATTAAATAGTGATATTAGAAAATTAATTCTAATCTGAATTTATTTTCCGTTTAAGCGGAATTTAATTTTGATAAAATACGTAACCAAACTTATATATGTAAGTTCTTTTAACTCGTTGTAATATTATGAGTGGCCTACTTGGCATCTCATTTTATTCTTTTCATGTGTGGAAAAGGTTTTGCATCTAACTTCTATAAAATAAAACTTTATCCGTGATATAATTAAAACGTAATAATGTGATAACAGTATATTTAAATGGAAAACCACAAGTGATTATCTTTAGAACATGCGAACACCTCAACGTAAGCAAATATTTCGTCAATTAACGCATAATATAACTGACACAATACTTAAAGGATAGAGGGACTAACAATATCTATACATTATATCTGTAATAAGAGTGGTTTGGAAAACGATGACCTTCTTTAGAAGATAAATGAAAAACAGCCATTCAAAGAATATTTAAAAACGAACTTAAAGGGTAAAATTTTACAGGTATTCTAAAATAAACTGGATCGAATTAGCTATTATTATTTAGCAAACAAAATGAACAAGTAACATTTATTTGAAGTAAATAAGTCGAGAAGACTATTAAAATTAGAAAAGAGGTTTGTATTTGTTTGACATCTGGTAACTTCTTTTCGCATTATTTTTGGACCACAGCGTCATTGCGAATTTAATCCCCTGAAAAAGTTTTAATTGTGCTTTGAGCGAATGTTCCAGTAAATGTTACAGTAAAGATTTTGTACTGCCTTACGAAGTAAGCTCAAACTAACAATGGATCGACTACCGTGACACCAGTTGCACACTAGCTAGATTCCATGGTATGATGCATTTTGCAAGATAAAGTCAGCACTAAAAAATACTAGAATGTTGATGTGGTTGAAAGTGTTTCATTAATAGATGATTATTCTCTGGTTTACATACGTGTAGTATACGACTGGTTTGTCGATTAACTCAGAGCCGTAGGGGAAATATGGTGTGCATATCAAAAACTTGAGAAGAATTCAAATAATCTAAACAATTGTTTTCAAAGAGATTTTCTCTCGGCTCAATGAAATCCAACTTCAAATAAATAATGCAGAGCTCTTAAAACAACTCAATTTAATGAAACTCAGTTTCAAATAAAAAACACAGAGTTTTAGAAACTTACAATCCTTTTCGATGAAAGCTAATTCCAAACAAAGAATACAGAGCTTTATAAACTAACAATACAATTCAGCTACCATGTTGATATAATTAAATTCTAATCCTTGCAATAAATTTATTTATAATAAAAAAATCAAAGAGATCAAGTTGTAGTGGTATATGGACATGCTCCATGACTCCAGTAAAGTGATAAAATTCTATGCGTACTCTATGCGTTTTTTGTGAAATTACAACGCTACCGAGTTGTCAAGGAATTAGGTCTAATATATATTAATATTTTAATATTAATATTATTCTAATGAAACGTAAGATTATAGCATAACACTATTAGAACTTTACCGAGAAAAAATTGAAAAGTGTGCGTTCAGACATTTATCATTTTATCACTTTACTGATTATCCAGTTCCCGAGCTATGTCTGAATACTTCTATTATAAGAATCTCTTACGAGAAGCAAATACACAGATAAAAAATACGCATTTTCTTAAATATAATAAATTTTAATTAAATTTTTTTATTAACAAATTTAATGCTTATGTTCATAATTATCAACAATTATCAAGAGTTTAAAAACTATAATTAATGTATGAGCATGGAGGCATGTGATGAAGATATATAGACGATAAAATTTGTGTAATGATAAAAAACTCATGATGTCAACAATAACAATCTTGTCGTTTTGGTACATACAATATTTGCTTTTAAAAATTAATTTCTTATTTTTTATAAAAACGAAAGATATTTCGAAATATAAAGTTCACTTCATTTTGGTTTATTTACTAATTTGTTGCTTTTACGTTGGCACTCTATCTACATTTAAACAAAATGGCAATTTAGATAACAACGAAATTAATAAGAAAAATATATACGTAGAATAAAATTATAAGATAACAAAGTATATAATATGAAATACGCAGGTGTATAATGAATGTATAATAAAGGAAAGTTCAGGATTTTTTTTTCTTTTGCACAAAATAATAAAAAAAAATTAAATGATAAGATAAGCGTCCTATTTAAGCCTATTTTTCTACATTTTTTTTACTTTTTTTTTTATTTTAATAATAAAATAACATCAATAAAAAATTATTATTAAATCGAAAAAAAGAGGTAAGGTAAAATGTAGAATATATAAACTTAAATTTTATATAAATAATACTATTATGGGCGAATTTAAAATATTTTAGTGAATTTAAAGAAAAAATAAATTTGAATATTTATATATTTACAACTTAAAACTATAGTAACATACAATTTTTACACTTATTTAACATAGAAAAACTTAAATTTTACTTAAATGAACTGAGATTTTAATACCCTTTTTGATATATAAGAAATAAATTATTTAGTGACTAGTATTGCACCCCAGCGAACGGCGATAAACCTACCTTTTTTTGACGTTTCGGACCCAAATGCTGAGCTGCCAACATGTCAGCTAAATCCTTCTCTTTTTGTTGTATATTATCTTCTTCTGGTTGTTCTGGTATAGTAAATGAAGTGTCATCTTCGCCGCCACTTGCCGAACACGTGGAACAATCACTTATCTTACGTTCTAATGGCATACGTATACCGTTAACATAACATTCTGCACCATCCAGTGCAGAAATTGTTGAACCACAATAATATAAATTGCTACATGATGAAGATGCACTTACATCGGAGTTGGCATCCGCATCCTTTTCGTTGCCGGCGGTTTCGAGTGAGGAACGACGACGTCGCATGCGATGTGCGCGAAAGTACTCAATTTCTTCCAATGTGATGCCGATCATAACATCATCAGAATAATCAGAAACGACAACAGAAGGTGTACGCACAAAACGCACACCACCCATTTCACTTGTTGGATAATCGCTTATACAACTTTGTGCGGACTCACGTCGAGAGCTGGAGAGAGAACAACCAAGTGAACGAGGATCTTCAGGTATTTCTACAACGCGTTCTTCTAACAACACCTTACTGGGTACTGTTGTTTTATCGAGTACATTCTGTAGTGAATGTTGCAGCTCCGTTGTAGGTGAATCCGGTAATGTGGTAGGCTCTGCCAAAGGTAATAAAGCTGGCCTTAACGGTAAATCTGTTACAGTAAGTGTCATACGTCGCTTTTGTGTTTGTTCTGCTGGTGGTAGTGCAGCAGGTACGTTGGCATCCATAGGATCATCAACATCTAAACCTAAAGCTGAATCACTGCTTGCTGAACGTGCTACCTTATCTTTTCGCTTAGAGCGTTCAATTGTAGTAGATGTGGTACGAATTGATTCGTTATCCTCATTATCTGATGAATATGGACTCTGGCCTAAATTACAACCTTCATCCGATAATGGACTGTGTCTTTGCTCATATGCATCTGATTTTAGTGATAACATATTGTTATCATTAGTTGGGGTTAATTGATTTGGATTTACAATCATCTTAATGCTGCCTCTGGTACCAAACTTTTGTAATAATTGTTCAACACTTGGAAAGAGATTACGATTGGAAGTTACTGTAGTTTTGGCAGTTGAAGCCTTTATACTAATTTGTTGTCTAAATTTGCACTCTAAGTCCAATTTACGCTGAGCTACCAAAGATGAGTGCTCGTTTATAATATCCGTTGTATTTGTTGTATCAATAACATGCACTTCTATACACGGTAATACTGTTGTTGTTGTTGTTGTTGCTGCTGTTGTAGTTAGTTGCGTTGGGGAAGTTGCAAAATAATTTTCTATCTGCGTATTATTTTGATCAGTTTTAGATATTTTTAATTGTAAATTTTGTATATTACGCCTTTTGCTTAAACTTGGGCTTGGGCTTGCGCTTGGTAAATTTATATGTATGGTAATACCCTGCGATGATTCCGTAAAGGGGTAACCCGTAGAGTTTTTTAAATGTTTATTTGAATTGAATTCACTAAAAAAATCTGATTTTAATTTTGCTTTCTTATCGGCTAAACTTATAGATCTGTTGCTAAAAATACTGGTATCTTTTATCACTGCGTTGCTTGTAGATTGTAATCCTTTAGGGATCGCTCCTGATTCCAGTAGTTCACATCGATGTGTTGATAATGTTGTTGTTGGTGATATTAACTGCTTGTGTATTGTATACTCAGCAGATAAATTATCGTACGGCAAATATAAATTTGTACTGCACGCTCCAAGTTCTTTTTGATTACTAACTTTTGTCAGCACTTCTGACGGGCATTTATTTTCGGTTGATTTTGATTTGGTTATTGCAAGCGTCGGCAATGTTCGTGCTAGCACTGATTGTTCAAGACAATAAAGTGCTGTTGTATTTGTTGTTGTTGTTGGTGTTTCTGTTGCTGGTGTAATTGTTGTTGCTGTTGCTGTTGCTGTTGTTGTTATTCGGCTTGGTATTAATTTATTTACATGTTTCGACGACAACGGCAACGGCAACGATAACGACGGCGACGACGACCGCGACGACCGCGATGACGACGATGACAACGTTAATAACGACAGCGACGAAGGCAACAATGTTATGTCTCCCTCAATTTTAGCTTCTAAGCTTGCCGGCGGTTGTACGGTACTCGTTCTCTCTAATGCTTCTACAATCTTCAAATTTCTATTTGCTATTTTGCTATCGTCAATTGCTGCTGTTAGAGTGGAAGTTGGAAATTCACATATATCAACGGGCAGAATTCCACCATCAACACAGCTGCCAACATTGATTGCTTTAGATAATATTTCTCTCGTTGTTGCTGCTGTTGTCGCTGTTGTTGTTGTAGTTGTTGCTGTTGTTGCTGGTATTACTATTGTACTTGTTGTGCTTGGTGCTGTTACTGTTGCCTGTTGTCTGATTGGATTGTTGCTCTCATATTTGCTTACGTCATTTATCATTTTCCCGATTAGATTATGCATTGTAATTGACGCCTTTGGCATTGTTGCAGTCTCAATTTTAGAGTGTTTTGTAGACATGCATTCTATGGTCGGTAAGGTCGTTATATCTTCTATTGTTGTTGATGTAATTGTTGGTGTAGTGACTGTTATTGTTGCAATTGGATTTATTGCTGCCGTAGTAGCAGTAGCTATTATAACAGTTGAGTTTACTAATTTGCCTGGATTCCCCAATATAACATGTGAATCGGTGTCTTTAGGGCTCATACTGTTTAGGTTATTCCACTTTGTTGTCAATATTGGTGCTACAGTTATTGCTGTCGACGTTGCTATAGTTGTTGCTGTTACTGTTGCTGTTGCTGTAATTGGTGCTACTGTTGTTGCTGTTATTGCTGTTGTGGTTGTTGTTGTTGTTGCTGCTGCTGCTACTGCTGTTATTATATTCGACTTAATTGACGTGACGTACGTTTTAGCTCTCTTATTTGCACGGATATTGAGATCGTAATATCGTGGACACTTTTTTGGTTTCACATTTAATTTTAAATTATCATCTTTGCAGGTTGAACTACTCATCATGGTTCATTGAATGCGTAAATCTGTAATTGGCTTTGGCGTCATTTACTTCTTAACTAGAAATAAGATTAATCAAAAACTTTTCGTATGACGTCAAAGTGTGATCTTCAATGAGTAACATTAAATGTTGCATTAAGGCGGTATACACGTTTTGACGTTAAGCAACATTTTTTTATTTCTTATGAAATATTAGTGTTTTTTACGTTCACTCACTGTAAAATTTAAGAAGCCATCATAAAATTTACAATATTTGCTATATTGTCTTATCAGCGTCTTTAGACACTCCTCCACATTTCTGTGTTGCTTTCATAAAACTTTCTAATCACTTTTTTTTGACAAATTGCTATTTTATCTGCGTGTGTGTGTAAGTGTGACCGATATAAATTCAATTGACGCTTTCTGTGACGTATGTGTTGACGTGTTTTTTTTTTTCGCTTGCAATATAGTATAAATATAGTATAGGAAAAATTTTTGCCCGATATGCAATCAGTATTAACCAGTTTTTCTTTAGACTTTGATAATTTATATAAAAATATTGTTTATGGTTTTTTGCATTATTTTTTATAAAAAAAAAATATAAAAAATATTATTTAAGCTTTTTTATAATTTTTTAAAAAAACAAAAAAAAAATTTTTATTTTATTTATATATAAAAATAATTTTATATATACTGTATCTTGCATATTATTTGTCACAATATGAATAATGTAAGATTAAGTGTTCCGCCGGTTGTAATATTGCACAAAAGACTGATTTAATAATGAAATGATTTACGTTTTAAGCGGCACTTGGCTTTATTCAATTTATTTACTGACATTTTTCTTGAATTCTTTTGTAGAATTTATCAACAGAAAATTTTATATTTAATGAATATATCACAATTAAGAAATTATTTCTTTCTCACACTTATTACATTATTTTCTATAATTTTTAAAATTTCAATACTCATAGACGTAAGCATTTCGTTACAAGCTCAGTAAAGATTTATACACTGCAATATTTCATCATTATTATTTTATCACAACTAGTAATGATCATGTAATTTTCATCACATTCTATTCACGACTTTAGTATTTTTTTCCTCTATTAGTAGAATTAGTTATGATTATGCAATTTTTGTATTTAAAACGTTAACATTTTTTTCGCTCTAGAATTGATGTATAATGTCCGCTCTTGATGCATAAATAGAACCAGTAATGATCATAAAATATTTTTCATATTAAGTAAAAAAAAATTCTATCAAAATTATTCCGTCTTACTCATTTATATAAAGTTTTTCAGTTTCGTTTATATAACATCTATTTTGATTTCCACATAGAAGTAGTAATGATCATTCAATATTTATCATATTATAAATATTATGTCCTTAATCAATGTTGCTATATTCATTTTATTTTGGTTCCGTCTTTAATTAGCTCTCCAAATAATCATAGAACTAGTAATCATCATGCAGTATTTGTCATATTATAAATATTTGTAAATAATTCTATACTATAATTCTATCAAAAATTTTCTATTTTTTGTCCTTAATCAATGTTATTTCCTTTTATTTTGGTTTCCTCCTTAAATAACTCTCCACGTATGCATAGAACTATTAATGATCATGCTTGTTCATTTTAGAATCATAATATAAATAATTCTATAAAAAATTTTTCTATTTTACTCCTTAATATAGATATTGTTCAGTGATCAATATCGTTTATATTCCCTGTAAGTCCTCTCTCCAATTAGCTCTCGACGTACACATGGAACTTGAAATACACACACGATTGCATTAACTCTTACATGCATTACACGATCGATCTTCCTTTAATTTTGTACTATGGTATGTTTAACTTTCTATTAAACACAAGCAATTGTATCTGAAAATAAAAATAAAAAAGCAAACAATTAAAAATGAATTAGAATATACAATAAATAAATAATAAAAAAAAAATGCATAAAGGAAAAATATACATATATTAACAATGATGGGTGAACTTTTTATACGAGTGTGCATTTGTTTTTTGATTTATTTTTGGTTTTATGATGGGACTTTTATGAGTTCTTTGTCAAGAGCAATTATGAAATATTGTCAGCAGTTTTTTTGGATTTCGCTTTATTAAATTTTGTTTGAATGACGTAAATTGTTGTGGTGTAGCATTTTATTTCATTCAAATTTATCATTTGTTTTTATTGCCCAAAAGGTGAATAAGTTAAATTGTGTGTGTGTCGAGTCTGTTATGCATATATCAAATTTATTCATTTATTTTGACTTTATTATTTGATTTATTTGTCAGCCGTGTATGTGCCTTTTATGCCTTTTGGCAGTTACAAGAGGATGGTGATTTTCCGGAATAATATTAATTACATTCCAAATAATTATTACTTGCGGTTTATTTTTAGTATCTTTTCTTTTCACATATATATTTCCGTATATCTACAATTTATCTTATATAGGGTGTTCTTCATAATGTGGTATAAAATAGTAGCAGATGATTTCTTAAGTATACATATGTCCAACAGACAAGCGAACTAAATGTACCCAACTGATCAAGAATATATGTATATACCACGATGTTTTCTTCAATGCGTTCCAATCATTTTGACAAATCTAATATACTCATTATAAGTTTTTTTTTGTTTAAAGGATATAATAAATATACTTTTAAAAAAATTATTTATACGAAAAGTTTACTATAATAATAAGAGCTAAGACATGGAGCGGGCGTTATACTTGAAGCAAGTGGTGGAAGTGGCAGAGAAAAAATCTGGGAGCTGGCAACATTATGCTTGAAAAAATCTCTGAAATGGATCCTCAAGGATGGATTGTTTTTCCCATATTGCTATTAAAAAAAAGAACACAAATATCTAAGAAAATAATTTTCATAACAGTGAATATTACGATTATTGGGTTTTCTAAATATCGTTTGTATGTCTTAATAATAATAGAAAAAAACTTTATTGTAAGGTAAAACTCTTCAACAACATTTATTCAAAATTTTGAAGTCATATATTTCAAATGTCACATTGTGTAAAAATTTTCTTACTAAATTAAATTTACTGTCTATTGCAAACAGTGCTCAACTTAGCTCAATTGTATATAGGTATTAAAGTAAACAAAAAACAAAATGCTGCCTAACAGCATCAAAAATTAATATATAAAATTTTTTCAATTGCTGGGTTAACTTCACTTAATCGTAAAATAAAAATAAAACAAATATTCTCTTTTGAAAACCTCTAATACATACATGTTGATATTAAATAACTAACAGATGTCTCTATGTTTTACGTGATTTCCTGCCATCAAAGCTCAATATCACGGTACTCTTAACACACGTATTAATTTAAGCGTCAATCAACGCCCCATTGGAATAGCCCGCTCTATTCCCCCGGTACCAATGAAGAAATTCATGGAAGTCATAACTTCCACCTTGGTAATATGCGAGGCCTACCTACTGACCTCTGCTACAATTTGGGCTGCAGCACCCGGTTTGAAACGCACACCACGGCGAATGAATGACAACCAAAACATTCTTCCCGCGTAAGTTTGGTTATTAACCACAGCCACTTCGAAGCCAATACCAATGGTCAGTACAGCCGAAGCTGTCGGGCCACTAACCCCCGAAGTACCAGATAGCATCATCTCTGGTCAGATGTCGCAAGTTGCCGCCCATAACTCACTACCATTTGCACTTCTTGCATAAGTGCCAGACTAGCACTGGGGGATTTTAGTCGCCTCTTACGACAGGCAATCCTAACCGCGGGAGTATTCTTTCCCCCTCTCCGAAGGGAATAAATAACTAACAGTCGGATATAGCTACAGGTAATTTATATGAAAGATTGGGCAGTTCCAAACTTTCGATCTATACAAATAAAAGCAATATCAAAGAAGCCGAATAAAAATAAAAAAAAATAAAAAAAAAATTTAATCAACAAAAATATATAGTAAGAATACATTATATATGTTAGTATGTAGTCTTATATTTTTGTGTACTAACCGAGAGGTATGAAATAGATAGTTTAAAAAATTTGTTTAATAGTAATAATATTTATTTTTCATAAATTGTTGAAATATTTCAAGCTGATAATATTTTAATTTAAACATTTTTATTACAAAAAAAAATAATAAAATATATTATCTACGGTCTTTGTTAAGTTTTTCGTGTTACAAAAAGTGATTCACTTCAAATTGTGCAAAAATATTTTAATTATTATAATTAGAAATGTTTATTAAGAAAATTAAATACAATTAATAAAAGTACATAGTGTAAAAAATTTTCCATTGTGATAAATTCGATTGTTGTTATGATTCATAGTTTTAAAGATTACAATTTTTTAAAACTAATAAAAATAACACCTTGTGATAATAATTATCTAATTCTTTTATAATTAGAAAACTAAAGATGTTCTCTTAAGTTCAAAATTAGCATATGCAAAAGTTTTTCAATTAAAAGAGAAATTTGCCTACCAAAGTTAACTATGGGAGAGAACCATAATCATATTTCTTTCATTTTGGAAAGCATTTTTTACTATTCCTTTTAATCACAACAACTTTATTTGTGCAGTTACAAACAGAAAAAAATTTTAAAATATCTTTTTTTAAATATCATATAAGGGCTTGAACAGACTGTAAAATACAGACTGTAGGTGCAAGAGCTCATCTCGCAAAAGTAGGGTGTCTCTTGAAATCCATTAAGTTTAAAAGCATACTTTCCATTATTAAAACCTTTAGGTAATTACACACCTATTTCTGACCATAAATCTAATATGTTGTCTTAATACCTATAAAACAGACCATGGGTTAAATATTTAATGTTGATATCGGTTGTTAAAGGAATAGTGGTCCTAGAGAAGGTACATATTCTCTGGCAATATGTAAAATATATGTGCCAAGTAATAAAATATGTGAGTATTTTCTTCTGAATTGAAAACAGAGTCAAAGTACTAGAAATAAATTCAGTAAGTCACTGCTGATGCAAAATAATGAACTTTGCCTTATGAAAATAAAAATATTTTCAAGCGAAAATATGTCATGAAGTACCTATTCAACAGAATAGGTGATACATAGAAATATGTATCACATTTCTAACCTAATTGACGTCATAATTATCTGTGGTTTACATTCTGTGATTAATTTAAATGAAATATACTAATTTTAATAAAATATACTAATTTACTTTATATGTACTTATAAATATACAGATTGTTTACTGTAATTTCGGAGCTGATTCCTTAGTTTAGGAAATGAAAGAAATTATATAAAATAAGTACTCCATTTCTAATATCTACCCAAATAAAAGGTGTCATAGAAAGTATTTTTAAAAAAACATAGTCAAAAATGGCCAAATACTTTAAATTTATTTGTGGACAAAAAAGACAAACTATATCTGTATATAACCTATAACTATAAGATTTATTTGAGCATAAGAACTTTTCAGTATTAGAAATCAAATAAAAACATTTGAGTATTAATAATCAAATTAAAGGATATTCAATACACTAACAATTGTCTTAAACTTTTGCAGTGAACCGATTTTGAGATACGACAATGTTTATCAATAGAGATCATATAACTAAATAGATAAACCGGCTTAAACTAACCGATATTTGACCGCCGATATTTAACTAAAAAATGTGTTGCTATCATTTTGGCGGGTGTTCTAAGAAACAGGGACCGTAACAGTTATCATAAAAAAAATAAAAATCATCTTATAACTGTTATCATATGCATTTTAAAATAAAACTCAAAAAGTAATAATTAAATTTGATTTTTATTATATTCATCAAAAATAATAATTATTATATGCCTTTTATTTTTTTCGCGCAGAAATAACTCTTAAAATTTGCTTCTTATTTTAAAACGCACAAATAACTGGTATACTTGCATTATATAATATAAAAAGCAAGAGTATCGCGCAAATTCTGCGCGATATTTTTAAAATGAAAATATAAAATGCAATTTTCATACAAGGTAGTTGTTTTTGCAATTCCGTAGAAAATGTTTGAAAAGGTTGGTGCAGGTAAAGATTTAGTTCAGTTTTTTGTTTTTGTATTTTGGATTCATATTTTGTATTTAACTTTGTATTTTGTAGGAGAACAAATTTGTATGCAAAATACAAAAACAAAAAACTAAACTAAATCTTTACCTGCACCAACCTTTTCAAACATTTTCTACGGAATTGCAAAAACAACTACCTTGTATGAAAATTGCATTTTATATTTTCATTTTAAAAATATCGCGCACAATTTGCGCGATACTCTTGCTTTTTATATTATATAACGCAAGTATACCAGTTATTTGTGCGTTTTAAAATAAGAAGCAAATTTTAAGAGTTATTTCTGCGCGAAAAAAATAAAAGGCATATAATAATTATTATTTTTGATGAATATAATAAAAATCAAATTTAATTATTATTTTTTGAGTTTTATTTTAAAAAGCTCATATATAAAAAGCATGCATAATATTAAGGATAAAAGTTATTAGAATGATAACTATTTACTTAAATAAGAGTTTAGACAACTTTTTGTTGCTGCTTTTTTTCATAAAAAATTTTAAAATAACTGTTATTTTCGGTCCCTGCTAAGAAATTCTTTGTTTTTTAGCTTATACTGGACAACACAACGATCAATTTTTAGTATATAAACATTAGTTAAACAAATTGTATGATTCACTTAAAGGTCAGAATTGATTTATACAAAAGGAATAGTGCTTCACAAAGATAATGATAGACCCCACAACTCGCCAAAAGTTTTAAGAGATTTTATGCGATATTCTGCCACTCTCACCATATTCTTAAGATCTATATTCCTCTATACAGTATTTATTCCAGTCTAAACAAAAATTATTAAATTTTAGATAACAATTTAAACTTTAACATCAAATAAGGAGATCCTAAATCGTCTAAATCATTTTTTTGTCAGCAAAGAACAAAAATTTTATAAGCGTGGACTCTATTCTACTACCATCAGAAAGATGACAAAAGATATTAGACCAGAATGGATATTATACAATTCCATAAAATACTTTTTCAATGGAATAAAATCATCTTTGATTTTAATAAAAAAAAATTACTTTTTAAGCAACTTAATACCTTTTTTTAAAATTAATCAGCTTGACGTCAAAAATATTAATAAGAAGTAATCCAGTTTAGGTTGTTAGTAATTGGTGAAAAAACAAGGAACCAAAACCAATAAATTATGTGCGGCTAACACCACCAAAAATAGTGATTGACGTGAAATTGCGTTCTATAAATAAACCTACCACAAAATTTACCGCATAAGAATACACATAATTTATGACAAATTATAAGTAACTAAAATTAGATAATATCAAAGCCAAGCTTAAATAAAATCACCGACAATTATTTCAAGAACTTAAAAAATAATATATAAGACGATTTTTAATTGTGCAATTCATATGAGAAAATGAGTCGTTTTAGAAATGATCCGTTAGAGCTGCCAACTGGAACCGAACAAAGAAATTACGAAGTCGCACTGAATTCATCATTTTAAAAAAAATCTTAATTGAGCGAAATATTAGTATTTTTAGACAGAATTCGATGACGAGCCTATAACGAGACTACTATTACATAGTGAATAAAAAATTGATCACTCCAATAAATTCGGTCATTATGACATTTGACAACAATTGATTAACAATGGAATTAGATAAAAAAATATCGTGAAAATATTCAAGATTATCAAGATTATTCATATCAGGACTAAGTCCTTTATCTTTTCAGCATATTTTGTCTCCTCAGGATCTTGGTAGTCATTGCCAAAAGCATAGCAATTGGAATTATTTACTAAGAAAAAGCATTGAGCTTTTAGAATTATGTAGAGGAGTAGTCAATCAAGTGTCATGAGCAATTCCTGAACAGTTTATTTTTTTTTAATATAATCAACTTGTGAGAATTTTTTATACCATTAAAATTGAAAAGGTTTTTATAGAACCTCTTGAATATTTTTAAAATAACAAACATTGGTTTGTCCCTAAAAAAATTCAAGCAGATATCAGCATTTGGCCTCATCACATCATCATCAGCTTCAAGGCACACATTGATTTTTGAATTAATGATATGTAACTTCAACAGACTTTAGTTGAGACTAAAATAGAATTAAGTATACCTAAGATAATTCCCTTTTTAAATACTACTTCTAAATCATTAGTAAAGTCAACTAAGTAATTTTGCAAATATTACATTTGACGCAAATTGTTTTATTATCCGTAAGAGTTTAAGAATAAATGTAAATTTGTTTTTAGAAATGATGAAATAAACCAATAATTTGATCACACCACACAATAAAATAGAAAATTATCACAATTTACTTACTTCATTTACGGCCACTCATAAAATCAATTTCCAAGAAAAACCGTTCATTCACAGATTATAATCGCACTTAACCAATAAATCGACAATATCGGAATTCACATTCTAACGGAAAAAAAAATCGCGTTCCGTATCTGACTTATTTAAATTTTATCTTGGGAATTTCGCTGTAATCTTCTATTTGCGGTTACACTAAAGTTAATGTATGGAAATATTCAAGATACGAGTATCTGTAACGAAAATAGACATAAAAATGATTTAAATTAATTAACCTGAATATTAATTGCATAAAGTTTATTAATTCATATATATAAATCAACTGATTATAAAATAAATATTTTATAATAAAATTAGGTAAATCAAAACGACTTATACAAATAATTGAGAAACAAAAAGATAGAGCGTAAATATTAGCTTGCAAAAAAATAAATTTTTTTTGGCAGTCAAAATATATCTTAACTTAAAATGCTAATAAATTAAATAAAATAGAAATAGAATTAAAACAACAAATTATAAAGTGAACTCGAAAAGCTCTCAAAAATATGTGATCATAAACCAAACTCTATTAAACTATTTCTATATGTAACAAATAATAGATGTAGAAGAGTTAACTATGGATCCTTACACAACCAACTTATTCCAAATAGGTACTGTAATTACTATTATATAAGCTGTAATTTTTCTTTCAGAGTAGCAAAAAAATACTCGCAACTTATGAAAGAAAATATGTGAAGCAACAACAATGCTCTTAAAATCTTCAGAGTAAGGTTCTCCACGCAAAATATTTTACGTCTTAAGGTTTAGTGCAGCCAAATTCAAAAATCAGTCTACTGCGAATGTTCACTGAAAATATGTTGCAATATTCTAGTCATTCGTTAAAATTATATGAGCATTTCATTTCAAATATATAAATAAATAAATTATTTTAAATTTATATGACAAAAATGCTTACCATCGCCCTTCTAACATTCATTTTAGTTTCATTTGATTAAATTAATTAATTCGTTTTTTTATTATTACTGGGCTTAGGTTATTAATTTAACACTAAAAAATTAAAAATATTTTTTAAAAAAAAAAATTACACTTATAAATTTGTGTTAAATATTTAATTGTATTTTAATTTTTATAGTTTAGGTAATTAGGCATCACTTAAGCCAAGTAATAATAAAAAAACGTATTGAAAATCGGTCGTAAAAACAATTTATTATAAATTAATATATTTTTACTGTTCACAATATTTATATTTCATATTGTACACAATATAACAAAAAAACATATCTAAGAAAAAGCATTTAACATATTTTAAAAATGATGCCAATTTGTTTCAACCAGACTTAATGCTGTTTTTCTTACAACTCTGAAAAAAAAATTACCATTGTATCTGCCTATAAAATGTTATGTTACAACTAAAACGTAATTTTTATGTTATATATTTTGTACTCAATTGTTAGTTTTCTTTCTATTTCAGATATTCTACGAAAAATTTTGGGGATTTATTTAATACTTGTAACTAAGACTAACTAGATGAGATCCCTTCGTTGCGGATTATATATACCCACGCAAACAATGCCTAAAAACGTTAAAACCGAATTTTATGCATTAAAAAAAAGAAACAATAATAAATGAATAAAAACTACACTTGATATATATTATTTGCAATCTATTTGATTTTTTCGAATTTAAAAATCCGAAAAAATATATTTAAAGTTTTTAAATATATCCTTTATTTTATATAGTGAACTTCGCAGATCTTTATATGATCACCACTTATAATTCGTAGTCAATGTGCATATCATAAATCTTATGGAGGTCATAGTGTGTCAACTATATTTCTAATATTTATATATTCGAGAGGGATATTTATTTGATCGGCATGCAAATATTGGAGATATGAAATATACAGCATACATAGTGAACAGTCGATTAAATGTTGCATAAAATACAGAAACATCAATATAAGACCTTTTTATCAAATTAGGTATATTACGTGACATTATTATTATTTTTTTTTTTTTGAATATACCCACAAAAATATTCTTACAAGATTCAATAAGTCAAAAGTCTCTATTTTAATGATATATATTTTGCATGGAACTGCCGAGTTGCTATTAAACTTGTCAAAATTGACCGACAACTTTTGAAAAAGTTAACCCTAACCGACTGACTATGCTTTCATCTAAAGCCATTGGTAAAAAAGCTCTGTCGATTTTGGGGATTCATTATCTCGAAAATCTTCACCAACATTAATTACACCAACTTCATGTGTTTGTTCAATGTGACATGAGTTATTTCGGGTACTTTCACATAAAGAATGGCGTGATTTGTTAACTTTAGATTTTGCGAGAGTGTCTTTTAAAAAACCCCATTTTTTAACCGAATTTGAACGCTTAAAATTTAATCTTTTTTTCTGCAACTAATATTAATAAAAATACATTAAATAAACTGTAAGTTACAATTAATTTATTTAGTTCTTATCACTTCGTTTACAAATATAAATTGTGAAGTGATTTATGTACATTTAAGCATATAATCATATTGTAAAGTCTTGCCCTGAAAATATTGTATTTCCCAAATTTAACAATCAATTTTGCTTCAATAGTAACTAAAAAAAAATGCTATTTAAAGCATTCTTATGTTTCCTAATTACCTACTTTTTGATATTACAAATTAAGTATATAAGTATTCAAAAAGTGTATATCAGATTGAAAAAACTTATAGCAGTTTTATATTTTAATAAGAGCTATCTGCAGTAACACTGATTTAATCCGCACGGACTTTAGTTTCTTCTAATTTTACTGAATGGAATATCGTTTCTATAATGGCATTGTAATGTTATAGTCAAGAAATATTGCTATAGATGGTGAAAACTCTTCTCTGAGCTCTTTTAATCTGGAAACATTACTTCGAAAAATTCATTATAGCCACATACAAAAAACATGTTTGAATGATAATATGCTCATTTCCGTTATTCATTTATAAAAATATAACAATATTCAACAGAGGTTTTAGCAGGCTCTTCGAATTCCCGAATTATAATTAATTTCTATATTAAAAAGATAATAATAAATTAATTATTTCCATATTATCAGTTAATTATATTATTAATTATAATCATAATTTCTATATTATCAGTTGCACTTTTTTATATTTCAATGTTTATAGATTGTTAAAAAAATTTTTTTTTACATAGGTAAACTAATACTTTTTTGTTAGGTATTGCTTCGAGTTTACAGAATACTCCAGAAGTTCATATTCGGCTTATTTTTAAAACAATATTTAATTTTTTTAAAACGAAATATGTATTACAGGATTTGCACAGATTTTTATATCTTTTTTAAATAATAATACTTTGTGAAATAAATAAACATAAGTAGTGTTTAAAAAAAAACTAAACATGTCCTTTTTTATAGTATATTTCGAGTACGCTCAAGTTCAAGAATACTAAGAACGGTTTAAGTATTTACACTTCAACTTACGGGGTTTAGCGAAGGCTAAATCAAAAAAAAAGCCGCAAAGCAAATTTAAACAACTTTCGCCCATTTCTTCATTTATATTTAAATTTTTTCAAACGCAATTGGTTTTCGATTATAAATTTATTCATTTTAAAATTTTATTTACCGTTTTTTTTTGTTTGTAATTTATTTTAATTCTTAGCTTTGTTTTCTCTTTAAGTTAATCAAAACTTGTACAGATAACTGTCGTATGAAATTTTATTTAACATTTACTAAGCCAATGGACTTTAAAATTAAGAATGCATTTATCTCGCAAATGGGAATTGTAGGATCAAATTTTCAGAGGCAGTAGCACTGAGCAAGTGACTTCAATTTTTCAGGCAGAGGTTCACGCCCTAGAGCTATCCATTAGAGAATGCATATGTAGGAGCAATCGCGATACTTACATATGCATCATCTCAGCCAGTCAAGCAGCTCTGAAACTACTAACGGCATTCTCATTCCAATCGAAGTTGGTTTGGGACTGTTTCAATCGTCTCAACGCCTTAGCGACGAGAAATTCTGTGTCTCTGCTATGGATATCGGGACATGAGGGGCACGAAGGCAATAAAATGGCGGGTATTCTGGCAAAAACACCTTTAGTGGGCCCCAGAACCCTTTTAAGCTGTTAACAACAGCTTTTAAACCAGCCTAGTAATCGAAAGGGGAAACCAAAAACTTAACAAACCAAAAAGGTATTTGGCAGTCAAAATGGCTTATTATCCTGAATATACAAAGGCAAAAGGTGTTCTAAACTTAAGCAGAACAGATATCAAACTCTATTGTTAACAACTGGCCAGTGTAGGCTTCTACATTATCTAAGCAGTGGAGTTTTGAGCACTAAACACTTAGCTAAAATACGGCCCACAATTGTCACAAAATTCTTTTAAAGTTTGGAATTGGACCAGTTGGGCGAAAGACTGCACAAAATCTCTTTCAGGTCGCAATGCATGCACAGCCTATCCATAATAATAATATATCTCACAAATCTTTGCATAGGTTATGTGAGTTTGTTGAATGTAACTAACCCAAAGCTGCTTATCGAGATAAACTCGAATAAATATATGGTACGATAGTCTAGACATACAATCAACAAATAAATGTGACTTAAAACATATTTACCTACCGCATGTCCTCAGCTAGATATTTACTTTGCGGTGCAGATTCAAATTGAAATAAATATAAATCTATATATATATATATATATATATATATATATATATATATATATATATATAGATTTGTTGGGAGTCGGTAAAAAAAATGTAAATAATTGATTGACTAATAAAGTGGTTTACTTTGTAATATGCGTCACATACCGTTTATTTGAAAAGGATATTAAGCAATATTCATGGGCCTATTACCAGCAGTAGTACCATGTGTCCAGATTTAAAGGACAAAAAAATGTAAGTACTATCCTAACAAATTGGCTTGATTTTCCAATATAAATTAACTATAGTTTCTAAATTTTATAGTATCTGTAATAGTTCATATACATACATATATGTATATATACATTTCTTCTGTATTTTCGTCTACTATTACTATTGGAATTGATAGTGAACTTGTATCGTATCTATTTATATATTTTTATTGTAATAAATGCCTCTATTAACAACATTAAATAAATATATAGATTGTGTGGTGAGTTCGTAAAATTGAATGAATTGCGCACAATAAATTTATGATTGACAGTTGATATGATTTTACAATTAAATTATCAACCACGCAAATTATATAGAATTTGCGATAATTAGTCTGAGTAGACTTTATTTAGAACAATTATACTCTTAATTGTTATTTTATTTGCTTCTCGAATATTGTAAATAGATACTTTTTGATATCTTATTAAAAGAATTTAAGATTCAAGTGAAATTTTTAAATGGAAGATTATTTGGAACATGAACTTTAACCTTGCGTTCCAAAAAATTAATAGACAAAATATATTTGTTTTGATATATAATTAAAAAATATTTATCATATTGTATACAAAATAGCAAATATTATAAAAAATATTCCAAAAAAGTAGATAAGATCAGATAAAATTTATTACATTTGATAACAAAACCGAAACTGAAAAAATTTGGGAAAATTTGGCAATTCTGTTTTATTAAATAATTTTCGGTCAAGTAAAATATGACGGGACAACTAATTGTTATTGCATCATCAATTAGGCGTAATGGTACAGTTCCTTTATTTATGACTCAATCTAAACCACTTAAATTGTTGATTGATCCCTGTATTTTTATTCTGGATTTATAGCACTATGCGAAACTAAATTCTCTCTTTGATTTTTTTACGGTGTTTTGTAAATTTGAGAGTACTGTGCTTAAATCAGCAACTCTATTTTATCCCAAACATATGAATCTATGATAATAATGGGATCTCTGATAATAATAAGTTTAAAATTCAATTTTAAAGGATTAATAAAAAAAATTTTACGAGTCCCGAATTTCGCACTTTTAGGAAACCTGCTGTCAAGTAATAGCTCTATATTTTTATATTATATATTTTTTTTTAAATATCCCACATAAATATCCCTCTTAAGTGGAATAGTTCATTTAATAGTTCTCAGAATAAATCTCTAAAAAATTAAGCCATTTTGCTTAATAATTATTAAATGAAAGGTTTTTAATGGTGCACGAATTAAGATTTTCGATTGAACCCCTATCTTGGAAAATATTGAAAACGGCACCTCCTTGTTTCTTCATTTTGTTTCTTGGACCAAAGATTACCTCTTGCAAACAAGCCATTACTTTTATATATCAATTTTTAGATATATTTTAGCATATCTGTTTTCAGATTTTCAAAAGCAATTAATCTAATTTTCCGAGTTACATTTACTAATATTATTATTATAATAATAACTTTTAAAATAATCCTTTTATAAAAATGTAAAAGTAAAATAGTAATCAAATTAAGATTAGATAAGTGATTTTAGTAGAGTACTCAAAGTAACTTTTTTCTTTACGCTATAAACTGATATAGATTAATTCTTTAGATACTGAAGTTGAAAGTTATACACTTCTTATATTAGTTACACTAGAGAATAAATATACACGTTATCTAGTGACAAATTGTTTAAGCAGATTGAGTACTGATTATAGGAACCACAAACATCTATTTATTTGTTATTTGTGGTTTTATGTAAAAATGTTAAACCTTAAAGTCTAATATTTTTAAAACTAAACTATACTGACATATACATCAGTGTAGCGTAGTGGAAAAAGTTGTGTATAGTAGCTCTTTTAATTAAAATCTATAACCACAACAAAGTTTCCAATAGATTGGAATCATGCCGAATTACACCATACCAAACACAATATTATAGTATTGAGTATTATTGAGTTATAAATAGGTTTTACAAATTCTAAACCGAACACAGATATATCCTCTCATGCTACTAAATGTTGAATATCTACTTAATTTTTAAGAACTTTGAATTTCTATTGCAACAAAGGCAACCAATAATTAATGTTTACATTCTGAGTAATGATTTTTTATGATCTATAAACTTTTTTCTATCTGTTCGATAGAAAGATACCTCCAACATATAATTTTTGAAACATTTTATTGGTTTCTTCAGCTGTTGGGTTTTAAAGTGGGAGCCGAAAAGAAGTTATTGGAACAAAAAGAAGTTGTTGGATCCTATATCCGGAATATTCGTTGAATTTGGGTGTTCCAATCCCATTAATTCGCTACTTGGTATGGGATCGCTGCTTAGCTTCTATCAAATTATTTAAAATCTAAAGAGATTAAATCATTTTAGACCAAATTCCTTAAGTCAATGTCACAGACTGTATACACATGAGTATAAATATTGGTCTTGCATTGTGCCCTTTTCTAAAAAGCATTGATGTTTTCTAGTACAACTAATTTGAACGATACTCACAAACTTCATATTTGAGCTAACTACGATCACGATAAAAATTCATTATATCAGAATTTCACCGTTGTAGAGAATAGACCTTCATCAACAGAATTGGAAATTATGTTAATTCATCGATGCATTATTGTTTTGATAATCTATATCAGAAATTGTAATAAATCGTTGTATATAAATTTTCAAAAGATTGTTTCTTTTTTTTGTTTTTGCAGATATGCATCTTTTAAATGCTCACGATATTAATATTGATCTTCGTATATTATAGATTCATTTCCTGAATACAGCAATGGTCCAAATGTTTAATTTTGTTTTAGTGTGAATGTCAACTGGCCTCTAATAAAACTTAATGTTTCCAATTATTACAAGATTCATAGTGACAATTTATTTATATGAAATCTATATGTAAAAAGTTTTTTATTGCCTAAAAGTTAAAATATAATAAGTATCATTGCAATTTTTTTTTCAATTTTAGTCAGACTTAATTTATATGATTTAGGAGTGGAGTACTGTAGATAAAGTAATGAAATTTTATTACTTGTTCGTGCTAAAAGTTAACGGAAATGGAGAAGATGAAATCATAATAATAAGTATTTAATAGTATAGTTTATCATCTTATAATAGCAATGCTAGTGTTAGATAAATTAAATACTTCTAATCAACTTAAATTTTAAAATGAAATTGAATTTTAATAAAATTTAACTATCTTATTTTTCTAACAAACAACACTTACCTAAAATATTTACTTAAATATCAGTAATAATTATTAAATTTTTATTTATTTTTAAAAAAATTTAAATTATTGTGTAAAGAAATTATTAATATGATAAAATAAAATATATTATTTTATCTTTTTTTTTCATCGTGATTATTTTTATTATTATTAATTGGCGTGAAATCGCCCAACAGCCAGTACTACGGCCTAAAGAGTTCTATTGTACCAATTTCGCTATTGATTACACAAAGCCCTTTAAAACTTTGTGAACAACGTCCAAAACTAAATCTAGAGAAGAACTCTTAATCTGTTCTAGTGACAGAAGTTCCATATGAAACAATTTCTTCTGCGCGTTATTAAAGCTGCTTAGTCACAAAAAATATGTATAGTAGTTTCCTCATCTTCAAGGCATAATCTGCATTCCGAATTTGCAGATAATCGTAATGACCTTTAATGAAACCCGTTATCAACTTTAAATTACATTTTGAGAATTTAGGAATGTGTTTGTAGTAGTACGGTTTTATCAGTGCTTTTATTTTGCCTAAGTCCTGGGAAGTCTTCCCAGTACTCCAGCCGCATATAATTTTTCTTCTCCTTAATAATTTGTTATCAACATAATTAACTTTAAAACAAAATATATAAATAAATATTTTATTTGTTAAAAATTAAATTCGCTACTGGCCGTCCAACCACTCATATTAAGATAAATAAATAAATTGATTTTCTTTTTTTTTTAATAATACAATATAAAAAAAATAACCCATTAAACTTTTATTAACAAGATTTTTTAAATAAATCTAAATTAATTTGTTGTTTATATATATTTCTTAAAATCTAAAAATTTTATTTTTATTCTGTTAATTTAAGAATCACAAGGACAGTGGTGGCGAAAAATGAATATAAAAAATCAATTAAATTTGCAAAGCGAATTGACACACGGAGACAGACAGCATGACGTCAAATTAAAAATGAAAGTATCTTATAAAATGACTGCTCGTCGCTCGAAATTCATGCATTTATTGAAACGAACCGGTTCGTAATTTATGTAAATAAAGTGTTTAATTAATAAAGTAAAAAACAATGAACATCACTTTAATGAATTTGAATGTAAATATGTGATATATGCGTACAATAAGTAATTTATAATATATAATTATAATGATATAAATTATAAGTTTTTATTATATTCGAATTAAATGTATACATTTTTATGATATACATTTTTAATTTACTCATATATTATTTTTTATATTTTCAATGTTCAATGTAATTTAATTTCATTTAAAAAATTGAATTTAAAAATTAAATATACGGATAAAAAAAATTGTAATCATTGAAGCACAAACAGCACACATACTTTATACCTAAATATTTTGTGTATTATAATTGAATTAAATTTTTAATGGCTGAAATCACGTGTCTATTAATAAATTTATTTACTCGAAAAATTAAAAATAAATTAAATTTTAATTTTTATTTCTTTTTTTATAAGGAATATGTGCCCAAATGTAACTAGCTCTAAATAAATTAAGTATTAAATAAGTATGGTTAAGTATGGTTAAATAAGTATGGTTCTTTATTGGGCAGCTTTATACATTTTGTGGTGCCGAAAGGAAATGTAAATAGAGCACACTTGTGATTGAGATTTTGGTAAATTTGCAGAAAAGGCAAAAAAGCGCATCGGTCTCCTTGCAGATACCGCAGATCTTTTTGAGTTATTATGTCAATAAAAATAAGCGCTTCGTTTTCGCTGTACTTAAATGCGTTTAAAATCGACAGTTTCATTGAACATTACAAGATAACATGCATACATCATACTTAATACCATCTAATCTCAGAGTAATTACTAACCGCACGGTGCGGTACGCAAATCTTAGATGTGGCATTGAAAAATCACGAAACTTATGAGGAATACACAAATTAGTCAATGAGATGGGTGGGACTCTGCAAAAAACCCACAGCTAACTCGGAAAAGGCTCAACATAGACATAGACATCATAACCGGAATTTTGATCCATGGTGTGACTCACATTTATGTCAAAATTTACTTTTTTTAAAGGTAAGGAAATAACAAACTTGACTCTGCTAAATATTTGCTACAGGTGACCTGGGAAAGATTTTGCTCAAACCTGTCGATAGGTATTGAGACAAAAGCAAAAAAATTTTAATCAACATGCTAAGTAATTCAAATATATAGAGTACAAGTTGGGAGCAATCCTGATAAAATACACCGCTTAAGTAATTATTGTATTATTCTTTTGTTTTATTCATTTATTTTCTTAATGCTTGTTTATTTTAAAACGTATATCACTGAATAAAGAATATTGTATAATAAAAAACTATCATAACAATATATATACTAAAAATTATCTTATATTACTATAGAACGTTATTTAGACTCGATTTATGTTACGTTATTTATAAAAAAAACTAATGAACTCTGACTCTGAGCTCCAAATTTGGCGGGAAAAGAGTTCAACCCTTAGTACTTACAGTTTCAAAAAATTATTTACGAATAATTAAATATAAGTAATAATTTCAAGACCACTGATAGGTACTTGACAATACTCGAAACGGCTTTATGGAAACTTCAATTAATTAATAAATAGCATATGTAAATGACTTAAAAAATCAAATTTATTTATAAAATAATTCAATATTCTACCATATAATTAAGTTGTAACACTGCATTTTATTTTTCTTCTGTTTGTAATGCGTCCAACTTTGGACCTTATAAATACCCAGTAATCGATATTTTTTTAAAAATTCCTAATAAATATTAAATAGCTAAGTTAAATAATAGGTACAATTATTTTTTTTTTTTTTGCTTCTACTAATAATTCCTAATAGTTTAATTTTGCATTTGAATACTGAATAATCGGACATTAAATTTTCACTCTTTTATACACTCTTTTTATATTTAGGAAAAAATAGAACTATACCACTATAAAATTGGTTCGCCTGGGCATGGCAACACCACAATCAACGCTCCTGCATTTCAGACAGCCAGACAGCAGTCTGAATTGGAACATAATGTGTTCAAATTCAAATGACAATAGGTCTAGTCTAAATGCACACCACAGTATAATAATATGGGTATACAGACGTGATACGTACATCTATGAAGTTATTTAATTTTATGAAAATACAACGATATTAACTTATCAAGTTAATGAGGCATTAGATCTGATAATTAATTCGGTATTCGATAAAACTTCAGTTGATTTTTATTATTTAACAAAAATTAACTTTCTAGTGTTAATAAACTTTTTTACAGCTTAATCGTAAACGAATTGAAAACGTTTTTTCAGACATTTATCATCCTATCACTTAACCCATTACAGAGCTTAGTTTTATTATTAAATAATTATGAAGCCAAACAATCAAAAAAATTATCAATCCATCAAAATTTATTTTGACGTCCGATTAAGTGCAATGCAAGTATACCAGCACCTGATCCCATTTCCAAAACATTATTTATAAGTTGTTTGTGTTATGGTCTTTTATTGAACTGGTGTGGAAATATCAAGAACTTGGTTAAACACATTATTGAAGATTTTTGTTCACTTCACTTATGAATAGTGATTGCTTAGTACTATCACAGAACACTTAAAAGTATATATGCAATAACAACCAAGTCTTCGAGTGTTTGTTTTTACTCCTTCTCTCCAAAACTAATACAGTACGCATAAAGGAACTACTCATAAATAGTGATTGCTTAGTACTATCACAGAACACTTAAAAGTATATTTGCATTAACAACCAAATCTTCGAGTGTTTGATTTCCTCCTTCTCTCCACAACTAATACAGTATGCATAAAGGAACTACCAGCCTATTTTAACGAGACTACCAAATAGCCAATAAACAGTTTTAAAAGTCACAACCTGTTGAAAGACTGATTAAGTATTTTCATCAAGTATCGACCACATTAGTCTAAATGTTACAAAAGTGTTTCCAATTACCCAAAATCTCTAAAGGCTCAGTTAGTCACTATGTACCGTAAGAGTTTAAGTTAACGCAAAATGCACAACCAATCACACCTGTTTATTAGATAGGAACGAAATAAACAAAAGCGGCGAACTTTGGCGAATTTTGTTTTATCAAATTCACAGGTGTACTTGGTTGTTCATTCTGCTTTGGCTTAAGTTCGCTTAAGTTCTTACGGTACTTACCAATTAACTGCGCCTTAAGTTTTTTGGAGAACACTTTACTTCATTAATATTGTACGTATTCCAATATCATCTTTATCCCCCCGGAGAGAAAGATTCATTTCGGTATACCCACAATAATAGATCGCGTTCAAATCTCGAAAGATAAAACAGTATAGAGCGAGTAAATTATACAAGAAAACAAACTTATCGGGCAACAACGATGTCGATCTTTTTTCCTTGTTTACAAATTCTAGATTCTTTATACATATAATGTAAGTAGAAGATAAAGCAACAGGTGTAATATAGTAGCAGTAAAAGAGAAGCAGTGAGCGCAATACATACTATAGTCGATTTCATTAAGAAATACCACTGAGCAACAACAAATTACATATTAAAAAATTAACTAAAACCGGTTTTGGAATACATTTTGTAGTTGTGTCATTGTCCTTCTCTACTAAAATACACTGTAACAATAAAATTGGAACAAATTAATACCTTTTATGCTACAAAAGCTTAAAAATGTGATCCGTTTTACTATATTATAGTAAAAAGTCTACTTGCTTGCTTTAATCAAAATCCATATTCATTAACATATATGCATCATTCAAATGCATACTATGCATTATATCTTTAATCACAGAAGCTACTATTTGTTTGGTATACTATAAGTTAACCCTAACGATCCATAAATTAAAACATTTTATGCAAAATTAATTTGCATAATAATTATTTCATAATGTTTTATTATTATTTTCATAATAATAATTTCCATAATTTATAATAGATTACGCAAATCTTGTTATAATACGCATTTCAGTGCTATGGAACTAATTAAGCTATTAAAAATATCTTTATAACGTAAACAATACTAAAGATTACAGTTTTTTAGTAGACGAAGTCTAGCTAATCTAACTATCTATATTTCTAACTTTTATTGTGTAATTATAGGTTTAGTGGTCGTAAATTTAAATCATCTAGAATGAATATCTCAGATATTTTATTTTTCTTTATCAATTAATTTTTTTTAAGAAACTTTTTTCATACTTAAAGATGCTAACCCAGATTTAAAACAAAAGAAATAAAAAAGAGGACATTATCATTTAACATACTACGTCATTGCAATATTTACAAATGAAAATAAAGAAGATACAAAATTCTTGTTGAGATATTCGTTCGTATGTATATAAATTCTTAAAGATACTTTTTTTTATTATTTTTAATTTACATACATGCTGTTTTAAACTCGTTTTGAATTCATTTTAATACATAAATATATAATATTATACGTTTATTCTTTTTCTGACGATTTTCTTAAATAAATGTTTAGAAACGATAAAACTTTAATTAGATTTTTATGATAAACTTAATCTTTTGAAAAATTGAAGACAAAAACCATTCCAAGTATTTATGAGCATGTACTTGAATTTTTATTAGTAAATTAAATATTTTAATATGGAAAATATAAATATTAAAAGAATTATGAGAATTTATTGACTATAATAAAATATGAATTATTATACCAAAAAATACATATTTCAATTCCATATAAAAATAATAAATTCACATTATAGAAAATCTAGCAGTTAGATGTTGCCAAACTTGAAAATAATACTACAAAATGATATATAAATTAATTGCTGATTGTTTATAAAAAATCAAAATAAGCTTCTCAATAAATATCCTTAAAAGACATTTCTCAGAATAATTCGCGGAACTGAAATCAATACCTTTTTTATTCTCCCATAATGACTTTGAAATATTAAAATACTAAAACTTTTATATGGCAACAATGGACTTACATACATTATATATGTGAATAACAGCGTGACCGTTGCAATGTGAAACTCCTCAATCTATTACAATACTAAATAGAATTGTGTGATACTCTTATAAAGTGTATATTTTCTGTATTAAAAAACAATTTTAATCAAGTAATATTGGCATGACTTCTTGTCATTTTTGGAGTAGAAAAATTAGACAAAGATATATTTAGTAGCTACTCGGTCCGACAATATTTTATCATTAAGAAAGTTTCACAGAAACAGAAACAAATGATGGTCAGGCAGTGGAAGCGATACATTAAAACTTCACAACCAAGTTCCGTCACTTTGTTCCGAGACATCAAAGACGTATGTGACCTGGCATTGTAATAATGCAACAGTACTCCGTTTTTGTTGAACAATTTTGGTCGCTTTTTCTTGATTATTCATAATACATAATGTTGTCATATAATACATAATGTTCATATATGGATACCAACACTATTTAGTGACATAAAAACGCGGATACTTACATATTACTTAATATAATTCTGAATATTAGGTGTACTTAAAAAGTTAAGCGTATTATAAATTTAATTATTAAACTTGATTAAAGATAAAACCAAAGGGAAAATACTGAGCGATCCCCTTACACCTAAAAGTATACTCGAAGTAATATTTAAAAATAAAAAAAAAACGCATGGTGTATGGAGACGTAACTAAAGAATCATATTGAGCGTTGCGTTATTATATTTGAAAAAAGAGTTCACCAAAGGGCGATTTAAGCGATGGCGATCTTCTTACGCCAAAGGCTTCACCAAACAACGAATTATGTGATGACGATCTCATTATGCCTAAAACTATGCTCAAAATTTTTAAAAATAAAAAGAGTGGATAGGGAAGGAGGGTATAACTTTTAGATTCTGCACCTAAAAGTATGCCAAAAGTAATATTTTTGATAAAGAGAGGGCGCTTTGGATAATCCGTCTAAATAAGATAAATCCTTTATGAAAGCTTGGCCATTGGCAGACTATCTAGTGCCGCAATGACTTTTCTTTAGGGCCATGTTATATAGAGTATCATGGGGTTGTCATGAGCAAAATTATTGTTGTTTTCAATGCAAATTATAAAATTGAAAGTGAGAGAAAAAACAATATATCGATTCAAATTTGATCATGAAAGTCGAGGCTATCAGTACCTCGTCACTTAGGAAAAACAATGTTATAGTAATAAATGTCAACATTTTTGTGTTTTAGAAACAAATTATTACAATGTGACACTCTACATAACATGCATTTTTGTCAAAGCCCAAAAAGGATAATTTTGACGAGCTCATGACACTCTACATAACATGGCTGGTCATAAATTTAGTATATAACACATATACATATATAGTTTTAAAAATTATTTCAAAACTGATTAATTGTAATTAATTATTAATTATTAAAAAATCTTAAGTTAGGCTATTAAAGTTAACCAAAATTGTTTTTTTATTACCTTCTTCGCCACTCATACGCTTTCTACTACACTAATGATATGGAACTTAATCGTTTATTGAAATACTGATGACATAATTGCTTATGATACATAATTATTTGACAAATCATCATACTTGGACTTACATCCAAGTAACGGTAGCAAATTATAAAAACCTATTTGAGAAATCAGTTCTGTATGACATTTGCAAAGACGGCTTAAAGATTTTCTTTGACATGTTTGGTTTACTTCTATCAACAGCTGCAACCGTGGTTGCCAAAGTAAAATTCTAGACAGCATTCTCTTAATTAAAGTCAATTAAGCGATAATTGTACTGCTTTAACTCGATTATCTCACACATTTTTGCAAAGAAAAGAAAAGGATAATTGCTACACAATTATCGAGTTAATTATAAATTGAGGTAAATGAGATAGACCAAACATATTGTTAAACTGTCTGCATTATACGTTCTTATTGCCATTTAAGTTTAACCAAAGTAAAAATATTTATTTGCATTTTAATTCAAAAATTTTTAAAACTAAATTATTAGAATATGCAAATTATTATAATCTTTTCATTTGAATAAAAACTAGTTCAGACTTTATACTTTATCAATAAAATTATTATAATCAAGTTATTAAACCACTTAAAATTCGTTTAAAATTATCTTTCTTATACTATTTAGCATTTTTTACTTAACGATTATTTACTCTTTTAATCGCAACCATTTCAGTATCTTACAAACTCATACAACACACTAAACAATTTCGATACGATAATATAAAATGTAATGAAACTAAACGTTCAAATATTTACTTAAAATATATCCACTAAATACACAAAATATGTGTAAATATAAACTTTAATCAAACGATTTTGTATGTCTCAGCAGCGGGAGTTTCACCACATTTGGTCTGCCGAAGGTGAAGAATGACGTAGAACGTATTAATTCTATTCATAGAACAAACAACAACAAACAGAGCGTATCGTTTGTTCTTCTACACGAAATCGCAGCCGAAGACTTTGAATACGCTATATCGTTTACGAGCAAACGTTTGCACTTGCGCGTTTCATACAACGAAAACATAAACGAATGCCATTTAGCATGTAGAATGAATGAAGTGGAGCAGAATAAATATATATACTTGATAAAGTAATTTGTGGTGTAAAGTAATATCAATTACATTAACCTGTTACTTGAACTAAAACTTGGTATAAATTATTAATTAAAATTTGAAATAAAGTGAACGGCGTGCGCATATGAGTAATTATGTAACGTAATGGTGAGTAACGACGCTTATACCAACAACGATGAATGACCTAGTGACACAATTAGAATTTATTTAACGTAATGTGCAAAGAATTAAAACCCAGTTGAGAATTTTTTAATTGATGCACTGAATATATTTAAAATTTCTAAATATGTTGTGAAAATATTTAATGCATTAATATTAGTAACATATTTTAACTAAATTAAATAGTATTTTTTTTTGATTTAAAGTAATATGCAATCATGGTAATTTTTTTATATATTTAAATATACATTTTTTATTAAATTCAGAATAATAAAAAAATTATAAGGTTATGTATATGTATAAAGTTTTTGGATTGACATGGAATTTACCTAAACGTTGGAGAAGTGCTCCTTATTATGCTTAAATAAATCAAATAATTATTGTAATTTATTTTTACTTCTAATATAAGTTGTGAATTAACGGAAGTGACTATTTTATTAAATAGAAACTAGTATACTTAGTAGAGAAGTTTCGAAAAATAGAGTGAACTACAAAAAAATTTTTTTTTTATATTATTTTACTTAATCGAATTTTTGACTTAACATGCAGTTGTTAACGAGAATCATTTTTATAAAATTTAATAGATTGAACAAAAAAAATTTATTCTACTCTAATGAATAATTTTAAAAGAAATTTTCTTTGAATGTAACACTTACGATAAAATTAAAGCTTAAACTCAAGATTAATTTTTTAATCATTATATAATATAAATAATATTATTATATTATAAACATGTTATCATTAAATATAAAATTTATAAACTTGTATAGAATAAACAATAGACTTATTTGCCAGTGAAAAGAAGAGAATATTGAATATATATTTCAAAAACATTAACTCAATTTGATATATAAAAGAACTCCAGCATCATAACATATATAACTTATAGTTTTTTCATGTGTTTCTAAATTTTTTGATGCGGTTATCTTATAGAATACACTAGCTCAAGAATGTGTAGTACGAGAACAATAGGGAAATTATGATGAAGAATAAGTAAAATAACGATAGTTAGTACATGAACTGGAACAAGAAAAGCAATATTAATAATAAAAACTTCTTTGTAAATTATATTTAACAGAGGCTCAATTTTAAACTATGAGGAATTGATAATTATACTTCAAACCTTAAAGTAAATTAATAAGTTGTGTGATACAGAAGCATACGAAAACGAAAAGACGATGGAAGAGTTATATTATCAGAATTTGCATTGTACCAAAAATAAATATCTTTCGAAGCTAAGAACTTTTTACTATCAATACGATAGAGACATTTCTAAGTAAACGGAAGATTTACGCTTTCCCAAGTTCAATGGTATTTTCGGATATAACATTGGTATAGTATAAATTTATATATGCGACCACAAGTCGCACATAAGTAGTATTTATTAATGCTCAAACCTTCAATCGTCATAATACGATTGAAAATTTGTCATTTAACCCATAAAATTGGTTATCTAAACAAGCCTGCAATTGCTGCTAAATAGCAAACATTTGGAACATTGACTCAATCAGTTAGATGAGAAATAATCTATGAATCACTATCTGTTGATGGAAATACCCCTTATATAAAAATCCAAGATAAAAAATAAAATAATGCCACATGAACTCTCATATGTTCACATGTACAGCTCAAACAATAAATGATAAAATTAATGTATATAAATAATTTAGAATAGTAATAATAGTCATAATAATGCACTTACTTCATATAGATGTTAAAATCAGTAACTATACATATAGACAAACCAACACAGAGCGCTCACTTAAGACTTCTTAGAAATAAAAGTTTTTATTTAATTAATGAAAGTATCTGGAAAGCAACATTTGCTTCTAAGGGATCCTCTGACCATTCCCTTGAGGTGCACAGTTTTTACCTAAGACTATCCAATCTTTAAACAGCTTTTGAGAGAGAAATTCTTAACACAGGTTTTGTAAAATAGCATGCTTTAGTATTGTCGTATTTT
>NC_051846.1:161392526-161400729 GCF_002237135.1 Teleopsis dalmanni | reverse complement strand
GCATTAAACAGTTTAGCAGAATAAAGATAAGATACAACAGATCGAACAATTGTGCAGTAAAGATAGAAGAGAATCATGGGATTAAGGCTTCAGATTCTGCCGCAGATATTTCTACAATTCCACATAACATAAGTAGATTCGCCAAATTTGTTTTTCAAGTAAGTGTTTCAGTTGAGATGTTTATCTAGTGTAATCTGGAGATATTCAATCATCTCTGACAACTCAACACTCATGTTTTCTATAGAAAGAAACCAAATACACTGTTTATACCTATCATAATCAGGTTAAAAATATTTCCTTTCAGATTTCACTTTTCAAGCGACGTCATTATGATTAAGTTCGTAGAGTCTATCATTAATTCAATCAAACCTCAGTTTAAATGATATTCAAACTGTTGTTATCCCAACTAATATTGTCATAAGTAAGACTATCTTCTTACTTTCTGATTTGTTGCCCATGTCCTATGAGTTATATGAATTCAGCTTGTTATATATTAAGGTGACTTACTATATAGCCTCTCGTTACTGCTTCTGATTACTGCAAGAAATTGAAAATTTTTGACTATTTCTTAATTCATAAGGAATTGCTCATATACCATAGATAGAAGTCTATTATTCTTTCCACCTATTGCAAAAGAAATAAAAATTTTGGATCATATTGCTGGTCCATATTCATATACCATATGATGGATCATATTCAGTAACAAAACCAAATCCTTAATTTTAAGTCCGTGACGAATATTATTATTTGGAATTGTTTTAGAAATTGCAGAAATATTGGATTACATATATTGAGCGAAAAAGTAAAGCAGTATTTTTGGAATGAAAAAATTACTTCTACTCCAAAATGTTTGGTCTAACATGGATTACACGATATGTCATTAGGTTCATGTTGTATGGTTCCCTTATCTCTATGGAAAAGCAAGAATACTCACAGTTTTTCATATTTTGGTTGTAAGGCTATAGACCTAATCTGTAGAGCTTATTTTTGATTGAGTCTAGAATTTATATAAATAACTAAAGAAATTTTAGTATTTATCTTTTTTTGATTATTATTATTTTGAAATTTTTGAAATTTGAAAAACAGGACTCACAATTATGGTACACTGATGGGTCCAAAATGGAAGATGGCAGTGCAAAAGCAAGAATTATAGGATCAAAATTCCGTAAAGCAATCACAAATCGCTTCCATTTTTCAGGCAGAGGTTCATGCCTCTGAGCTATGAGTGAGAGAGTGCCTACCCGAGGTACCAAAATATGCATTCTTTTGGACAGTCAAGCAGTTCTAAAATCCTTAGCAAACTCTTCTCTTCAATCAAAGTTGGTCTGGGAATGCTTTCAACATCCCAATACTTTAGCATAGAGGAACTATGTTACTCTTATATGGATACCAGGACATAAAGAGCATGAAAGCAATGAAATAGCAGACTCCCTTCCAAAGAAGGCTGAATTTACTCCTTTCATTGGTCCAGAGCCATTCTGTGGGCTAACAAATAGCTTCACATATATCTTATTGTGTGAATGGGAGAAACAAAATGTATTTGAACACTGGAGAGCACAAACAGGCATGCGGCAGTCAAAAAGATTTATTGATCCTGAACACATCAAAGTTGACGTTAAATTAACCTTAGAAGAAACGATATTACCATATAATTTAAACTGAACTTTTTACGGGACACTGTAGACTCAATTATCACATAAAGAATTTAGGTGTGGTAGAAAGTGATTCCTTTTGACTTTGTCATGAGAAAAAGGAAACATCAAAACATATTCTCTGCAACTGCGTAACTGCGGCAAAACGTTAACTTGATTACCTTGGAAGCGGAATCTAAGGACGTGTGCGAGTTAGGCTAAGTTGATGCTAAACCAAATGGGAGAATTTTTGGAATTTTTTGCACTGCACATATTTAGCCATTTATCAACACGTATTAACACATCACTACATTATCGGCACAACTTAGAATTTCCCTCATTTAGAACGCAATTTAGCCTAACTCGCACACTCCTAAATTAATTAGAGTGAACATAATTTTCTCAATACCTGAAATCTACTAGAGCTAATAAAACTTCTGAATGGCATCCTTTATAGTTATAATAATCAATTTTTAAAATGGTACAAATGGTGTTTGGAGCATGTAATTTTTAATATTCGATTTGTAAAGAAAAAATATGTGATTTCCTTAATTTGGGGCAATATAAACACTTTCGAAATTAACTTGATTTCATTTTTCTGAAATTAATGAAATTTTGCTGTCTGAACATGGTATTAGTCTGGTCCTTAGGCGTACAATACATCTTTTAGGTCGGAGTGCATTCGTAGACTATTATTTAATAATATTAAATATATTACTTAAATGATCTTTAAGTTATAACTATTTATTTATTATGTCGATGATGTAACTATGCCATATTTTAAAGACTGTGAATTAGTTAAACACTGTATAAACACTTTCGAAATTAACTTAATATCATTTTTCCGAAATTAATGAAATTTTGCTCTCTGAACATGGTATTAGTCGGGCCCTTAGGCGTACAATACATATTTTAGGTCGGAGTGCATTCGTAGACTATTATTTAATAATATTAAATAATATTGTTTAAGTTATAATTATTTATTAACTATGTTAAATGATGCAACTGTGCCATATTTTAGAGACTTTTAATTAGTTTAATTTAATTAGTTTAATTTAATTAGTCTTAGTGTAGAACCATTTAAATTGATTGCTTTTTTAAAACATTTACATACAAATGGAATATTTTGTACGAAAATAATATAACATATAGGCTTTGTTTTCGAATATATGAATATATGTGTATGTATATAAATGTCAGCTTAAAAGGAATGCATCTTAAAAGCAATAATAAATTATATATGTTTGTGTGTATAAAAAAATGGAGGTTGCCGCGGTACACAGAGCGTGCAACAAATGAGTTCTTGTGAGAAATATAGAGGCTTGAAACAACAACTTTATTATCATCGTACTTATACGTTTTGTTGTTGTTGTTGCTGTTGCTGCCGCTGTTGTTATTGTTATTGCTGAGTTTAAAATATTTTTGAAAAGTGTGTTTTAAATCGTAAGTATAAAGTGTGTTTATTTAGCGTAAAGTATAATAAAAAACTACATTAACTGCGAAATGAGTAGCAAGACCTGGATTGGCAAGCTGAAATTCAGAACGACCGACAACCGCTCAGTTGTGTTTCGGCGTTGAAAAGTTTAACACGCGAGGGAATTTCGCTTGAAAAGAATTTCGAAAAACGAACTCCGTAGACGTGAATCGGTTTGAAATTAAAATTTTGTTTTTCAAATGAAATTAATAAATTTTTTATATGAAATGTATGCAAATATATAAAAATAATATATACATATAACCACACACACACATATATATATATATATTTATGTATGTAGTTTTGAAACAAAGCACTGTGTTTTCTCGCACTTCATATAACCGAAGAAGCGTTTAATAAAAGGAAAACAAAAATAAATAAAATAAACACAGAAGCTTAAAAATGTGTTTTTTCTTTTGTGCCGATCGTATTTTCGGTTTGTGTCGATCAAAAGAAATTAGAAGTGTGCGTGGTGGTGCCCATTATCAATAAGCTTCAGTTTATTGCTGTCATTAAATTTAACGCCACCTACCTTGTTAATTACTAATTGGATTACCCGAAAGTAATGCTTCCATTATTGTTTCGCCAATAGAAAATTAATATTTGAAAAAAAATTTCATTCCCCATTGTGTGTATGTTTGTTAATAATAATAATAAAATGCAAAGTGTTTATATAAAAATGGAAAATAATAAAAATAGTCAAAATAAAGTTAATTACAAAATTTTAATATTCTAAAATATTTTGTAAAATTCCTATTGCATTAGCGGCACCAATAAAAGCAACAATAAAACAACAACAAAATTCTTAGTTCGTTAACTTCTTGTTCATGTCAAGTACATACCTGTTAATTAATACCCAGTAGCGAATTTATTTAAACACGGCAAACACGACTCTACAACAAAAAGGTAATAGCTAATATCGTCACATGCACATATGTACAAATATTTTAACATATTTTAAAAGGTTTAGTTCTATAGTAATACAGTATGACCTCGATTAATGCTACTAATAGAATTCGAGTGTGTTGGAATAATTGAGGTTGTTGCAATAATCGAGTTTAGTTTATTTAGTGCGTCTAACATTTTTAAAACAAATAAAGAGACATAAATACAAAGCTTATTAGAAAATAATATGATTACTTATTTTCATTTATAATAACATAATTGCAATCATACTTTATAATTATAACTTGTTATTTCAGCTTGCTTTTTATTGCAATTAAGATTTATAGTAACTGCCTCATTTTTTAAATCTTTAAAAGTTACAATTTTTGTAAGAGGGATGCAATTTTCGTCATCCCATTGTATGCATGCCACGATTTTTTTGATTCTAAGTGTAATTACTTGGTCTCAGTTTCTGAGTCTGAATCGATGTCAAGTGATTCTGCAAGATACACATATTCCATTTTCCACATTCGTTGACCCACTCATGCATTTTTTATTTAGAAAGAACATCTGAAATAATTCCATAATTTCATAATATTCTTATGCACCGAGAGTGTGTTCCCAAATTCTTATGATTGAGTATAAGAGATCAAATAAACACACATAAGTGACAGATAAAATATTAACAATGCAAAAGAGAAAAATAATTAGCAAAAGTTGCATTCTTTGCGGTAGTCAATTTTCAAAGTTGCAATATCGAAAGTAATACAGGGAAAATTTAAGAGTTTGCAATAACCGAGGAGTTGCAATATTCGAGGGTTGCATTAATCGAGATCATACTTTATTTATATAACTTGTAAAATAATTGTAACAAGTGTTTTATTCATTAAAGTATGAACATATGAAATATAATTAAATATTTAAATTAAATTTGATTTTTAAAGTCAATTATGACTATTAGAATTATGACCAATGAAAGTATTTTCTTAATAGAAACTATTTCGTAATAGAAATAGCTAAAAATCTATTAGAAATTTAATGCATCTTAAATACAATTTTATTGTTTCACTATTATTTAAAAATCTAACTATAAAACTTATGGCGGTCTACTATACTCGTGATCACCTATTAAATTGTCAGGTATATCAGAAAAAGATTCTTATAGCACTGAACAATCAAGCAGTTATCAAAACCATGCAAAAGACATAGTCAACAGTTGTAACGAAGTGCATGGAATGTGCTCATTGAAATGAGGTAACAGTCATGTGGGTTAAAGAGCATATCGGTATTGAGCAAAATGAAGAGGCAGATGAAATTGCAAAGCAAGAATCAAGCCATAACTTCTGCGGCCCAGAGCCCAGAATACGATTTGACTACAACATGACTGCAGCCAATGTCGATAAGTAGATAACTTCACTTTATCTTAATAGATGGAGAGAGATGAACATTTGTAGGCAGACTTAAGTCGTGATGCTTAGGAGTACTCTAAGCTGACTGACCTTATTGATTACGGGACTTAGAAATTTCAAGTATCACATTAAAAAGATAACGCTTGTTGAGGAACACACTTGCAAACTATATCTAGCAGAAAAGGAAACAGCGGTGCATATATTGTGCCAATGTCCAGCCAGGGCAAGCAGGAGAATGACTGTCTTGGTTTTCCATTGGTGTTGATGATGACTTGGCAGGCAACCTCAAGCTAAATGAGCTGCCTGCAATAACAAAAGATATAGTTATACGAATGGAAGCTACTTTAGCTCTAACTCAATAACGACATTCGAGAATCGAAGGACAAAAAAGGACCCAAATCGTTTCGTGTTCAACTTCGACTAATCCTTTACTACAGTGGGGCCACATGTTGGAAGGTGCGCTGTCCCAACGCACCACAATATATATATATATATATATATATATAACGATAAAATAAACTATACTGACTGTATATTTAAATTAATATTTTATATATATTTAACATTTTATTTTCACTTATAGTAAAACATGTCATAAAGATTATACATATATTAAAGCTGAACATAGTTTTTAATATAACTTAAAAAGTTAACTACTAGACAATGTGTAAATCTACAATCAACAAAGTTTTATGTGCCGAAAATGACTAAAATATATTTAGTTATGCTTGCTTAAAGTTCTTTTTATAATCTATGAAAAGAACTTATTTCTAGAAAAGAGCTCTCTCTGTCCCTTATGTCACCCACATTGTTAATTACAAATTCAATTACCCAAAAGTAATGCTTTCATTATTATGATTAGTCCTTATTGAAAACATTTGTTGTACGTTAGAAGTCTTTATTAATAATAATTGATCTTAATATTAATGCTCAGTTTCTTAGTATTTGAGCTTCTTACAAATAAGCACAGCATCAGTGACAAATTAAAGTTCTGAGTGCGCACAAAAAGTCACGTACGCTTGCGAGTAATGTTAGTTGAATAAAACACAAATCTTAGCTTAGATGTTTTCTTTATTAAAAAAATCTTAAGATTAACTTAAAACTATTTTTTCTACAATACCTTAAGTCTTAATGCATAGCCAAATTCAGTTCACCCTGAAATGCAAAATATCTCACTTAGAACATTTTGCACCTGGGAACCGAATTTGATGTTTGCTATAGCAGACTGCTTATTAGTTATAGCGACATACATATTCACACTAATATGGTATTTATGAAAATACGAGTATGTATGTCTCCATACAATGTAATTAAAACATATGATATTTTATGCAAAAGGTATGAGAATGTAAATTGCGCGTGGGACAGAAGTAGTTTGCATATATGTAGTTCGTACACATTGTATCAGATGATCATTAAAAAGTGTATGGTCGTATAATTATTATAAGAAAATCCAATGTAAGCGAATTCCTTTTTTAAATGTATGTTAAGGTGAATAAAAATACATACATACTACAATTGTTTCGTCAGTGACAACAGATTGTTCTATTATTTTCGGATTATGACAATTAAAACCAATACAATAAAAAACCTATTTTTGTGTAATCAAAATACGACAATACTAAAGCATGCTATTTTACAAAACCTGTGTTAAGAATTTCTCTCTCAAAAGCTGTTTAAAGATTGGATAGTCTCAGGTAAAAACTGTGCACCTCAAGCGAATGGTCAGAGGATCCATTAGAAGCAAAAAACTTTTATTTCTAAGAAGTCTCAAGTGAGCGCTCTGTGTTGGTTTTTCTATATGTATAGTTACTGATTTTAACATCCATATGAAGTAAGTGCATTATTATGACTATTATTACTATTCTAAATTATTTATATACAATAATTTTATCATTTATTGTTTGAACTGTACATGTGAACGTATGAGAGATCATGTGGCATTATTTTATTTTTTATCTAGGATTTTTATATAAGGGGTATTTCCATCAACAGATAGTGATTCATAGATTATTTCTCATCTCACTGATTGAATCACTGTTCCAAATGTTTGCTATTTAGCAGTATTTGCAGGCTTATTTAGATAACCCATTTTGTGGGTTAAATGACAAGTTTTCAATCGTATTATGACGATTGCACGTTTGAGCATTAATAAATACTACTAATGTTCGTCTTGTGGTCGCATATATAAATTTATGCTATACTAATGTTATATCCGAAAATACCATTGAACTTGGGGAAGCGTAAATCTTAAGTTTACCTAGAAATGTCTCTATCGTACTGATAGTACATTGCAGAATTTTTTGGATACATTGCAAATTCTGATATTTAATTTGCGATATAACTCTTCCATCGTCTATTCGTTTTCGTATGCTTCTGTATCACACAACTTATTAATTTACTTTAAGGTTTGAAGTATATTTATCAATTCCTCATAGTTTAAAATTGAGCCTCTCTTAAATATAATTTACAAAGAAGTTTTTATTATTAATATAGCTTTTCTTGTTCCGGTTCATGTACTGACTATCGTTATTTTTCTTATTCTTCATCATAATTTCCCTATTGTTCTCGTACTACACATTCTTGAGCTATACTATTTATTATTCGAGCAAAATAAAAAAAAGTTAGTGTATTCTATAAGATAACCGCATCAAAAAATTTAGATCACATGCAAAAACTATAAGTTATATATGTTATGATGCTGGAGTTCTTTTATATATCAAATTGATGTTAATGTTTTCGAAATATATATTCAATATTCTCTTTTCACTGGCAGATAAGTCTATTGTTTATTCTATACA
>NC_051846.1:161356757-161392426 GCF_002237135.1 Teleopsis dalmanni | reverse complement strand
TACTACTCTTTATCGACCGCCTATATATTTACAAAGAGTTCATAAATAATGAAGACAAAATAAAAAGGAAATCTTAACTGTTGACTACTTCATTGTAATTTTTCAGTAGACCCCTTTTCTGACCTCCATCCTGTTGTTTGTTACACCTGTGTGTGTAGCATCACAATAGGCATGTTTGATTATGTATAAAAAGCACGTTTGGATGGATTATATTCTTAAAAATATTTTAATTCATTTAGAACAAATTATGCGATGTATGTCACATTTAAAATATGATTACAGACGAAAAAGTTTACATCTCGAAGCACCTATCGTCAATAAATAGATGACAAATAGATGCGACTGACTACTTTAATAGGATATTTTCCGTTAGGTTATCGAAAAATTTAACTGAGTTGGTGTCGCCATGGAATGGTATATGTTCAAACAGCAAAAACAATATTTCTATTATATCTGCTGAAGTCTGAGGCCTTTAACTCCTCAATAAGATAAAGGAACTAATCACAACAACAACAACATCTACTGAAGTCTGAAGAACAGATGTTAAAATCATGTGTATTCTCTTTTAAGCAAAGCCAAGATGTTTACCGACCACAATTTATTTTAATTTTTTGTCGTTTCTCTCGATTATACAAATTGAAGACCTTGAAGAACAACAAATGTTTTTAAAAATTTCTCTGGTCTTCTTTACTCCTTTATATTGCAATATTTTGATAACATAACATCTACATTTTTGATAATATCGAATCAACATAAGCATTTTTCAAAAACTATTAGTGGACCGGTAAAAAAATTTAATTGTTTTCTTATTATTATTAATTGAAGAGAAAACTAGGTGTTGACAATATCTTCACAAAGGAATTAGTGTTACTTCTGTTTTTCGTTGTTTCTTTTTCATTAAACATTTGTATTACAAAGGTTAAAGTTAGTATCATTTATAAATTGCAAAAAAAAAAAAGTAGAGAAAAGATTTTGTTGTTTACATCTGGTTTTTTTTTAAAGAAATGTTTTCAAATGCTGTGTTTCGAACCAAACCGTACCCGTAATTATATTGAAACCATAAAAGCAAAAGAATTTATAGTCTTTAAACCATATTTCACAGTACTACCACATGCTTACGGTACAAGCACTGATTAGTAATCATTTATGAAGTATCAAAGAATATATCATTAACAATGTTTTAACTGATAAGACGTACCAGTACCAACAAATACCAAAGCAACTCAAAACATATATAGTTAATATCTATAAGTATTTTGCGTTGGCTTATGACAAATTCAAATTAGCGCAAGGCAAAAAAATTGAAAATAAATCGCATTTTGTATTCAACAACGACTGTCAGTGTTTGGTGCGAAAATATTCAAGAAGAACCTTAAGTTCAATTTAAAAATATTTAAATAAATAAATAAAAATTGTTAAAAAACTAATAATTGACAAAAAAAAATGCATTTACCATTTTTTAAACGTTACTCAGGCGATTGTTGCTGTTGCGAAAGCAATGCAGATGATGAAACTATTTCGGATATATCATGGACACCCGGAGAATCAACAAAAAATATCGATATCAACCAAAATTTAGTGAGTTTGTGAAATGATTTATATATATATAATTCATATAATAATTCTATTTTTATAGAATATCAGTGATAATAGTGTATCAACTATTGTGGTAACGCAGCCAAGTGGTTCTGGAGCCGAAACAACTTCAGAAAGTACAGAAAGTAAACAAATCGAAGATATAACAATTGATATGCCTAAAAGTATTGGTGAGAAGGACCGTTTCACCGATATGTCAGAAACTATTTTTAAAAGAATTACTTAAATATAAATAATTAGTATAAAGCATTATTTGCTAATGAAATTTAGAGTACCTAAGAAATTTGAAATTTCAACGACTACACCCAATATATAAGATATAATTTAAATGTTATTCAGGGTCTCAAGTAAGCGCTCGGTAAATAATTGCCTAGTAACAGTTCAAACCGGTAATAACAAAATACATTGACCCGAAATGTGTTTTGTTGTTGCTGCATTGCAATGTTACTATTTTAATCGGTTACCGATATTACTCGGATTTACGAATACCGCTATCAATAATTAGAGTTTCTAAGTAGCCTCAAAATACATTTATATATAAATAAAAACAAAAAAAAAAGACTAATTGCAATTGAAAATGAAAAGTCGATTAAAAGTATTTGTTTATATGGTATTATTACTTTAAGCAAATTCAATTTTGTTTATACTTTTAAAACTAAGAAATTAATATTTCAATACTTTAGTTTATATTTAATGATTGATGTATTATTAAGATATTAAATATTTATTTTAAATAAAGATTATGAAAGTCTCTCATTTTAATTAATATAACAATTGTGTATATTTATTTATTGTAAACCAAAAGTGCTGATTAGTTGGCACATCAATAACAAAACGATATACTGAAGTTTAGGTTGAAGTGGCGGTCTTGTACCCAAGAAAGCCCACTTGAGCTCAAATAATGGCTCGTTGTGGTACCACAGGTTTGGCGTTTGTTCATACATACGATGGTCAGCATACGATCAACGCCGAGAGACAACGATTTCTCCATCAGTAAAGGTAAACCAATCTGACAGTTCTTTGAAATTGATTGTCCCCTTTTTTTTTGCAGGATGACAACTCGGTTAAGTCGGTAAGCGAAGGGTCCCCAAAAATTTTAGATCTTTTCTAAAATTTTATATATACAGAAACCTCTTAAAAATCTCCACAATGAAAGGTGGGATATATAAAACAGCAAAAGCCATATACACTTTAAAAAAACAATGAAAAATATACACTCAACCTGGGCTAGTATTGTCATGAAAAGATTGTAGTACCATCATATGTATGGCAATGGGTTACGGCCTATTAGAATCAGAAACATAAAAGATAGAAATTTTAATAATGAATAAAGCAACATCTCTTTTGTTTATCCCTTGCGTTGTAACGATTAGGTTAAAACTTTTTAGAGCTTCACAACTTGGAAATTATATAATTTTATTTTATATATTATATTTTTATTATAATGTAATAAATAACGTTAAAAAATATTAAAGCTTTTTAATAAAAGCTGCAGAGTTTCTCATATTTTACATACATATACATAAATATTCATAAATTATTCATTATACACCTGCGTTCACCTATATATCAATTATACGTCAGCGAAATGCCATTATCGAACTTATAATAAAAAAAAATCCATATTAAAAAAACCAGAATGTTACACTCCTATCTTTTGATATCCCCAAATAATAGTGTTGGATAAGACATATTCACGTCCATATAATTAAAAATCGTACATTTTCAGTTTTACAAATCAATGTTTACATTTTTTTTTCAAGATTATTCCTTATGTATCTATTCAAAATATCGTGTATGTTGGTAAATTACCATTTCGATAAATGACTAAATGATTCTTGTTTCGCTTATTCACTATACTCACATCGACGATATTAAACGTCAGATATTTTACCTACTATTTTATATCCATAAATATATAAAAGAATTTATTCCCTCAATAGCATCAGAGTATTACAACCTGAATTTTTTTATGTGAGTGCATGCAATGGCTTCTATTTCACATGAAGAACCAATATTCACTTAACTACTAGTCTATAGCTACTCTCAAAATCTAAATGTTGGATAGAATCCATTTTTAAATCATTTATAAAAAAACCACACAATCGATCAATGCGTTAATATAACATACCTCGATGTTAATAATTCTCAAACATATTTACTATTAAGTCAGAATTTTGACTCAATAGTTCTGATTCTTTCTATCCTTTTCTTAATTGCTTTCTTAATGCTTTATTCAAACTAATTTTCTAATATGGAATGATGGAGCTACTTTCTGCGTTTTGGGTTTGTTACTGTTGTTGTAACTATAACGAGGTACCAGAATAATAGTATTGACAGACGTACGAGTAATTTGCAAAAATCGTTTATTTCTAATGCTGTACAATATATAAAAATAATAATGTTGCGAAATTGATAATATATTTATACTTTATTTTGACTAAACACTACCCGTATTTACCTTCAAGCATTCACTCGTTAAAATTCTACTCATGTGCTTCTACTTACAAAACTATAATATCAATAAAAAAGCAATTATATTTTTATATATATATATAAAAGCTCATATAAAGCTCTAAATAAATAATATTGAAATAAAATCATGTGTTTGACGTTTTTTTATTTAAATGATTTTATAATATAACTTATTATATATTATAAAAATATTTTTATCTTTAAAATCACAATCAAGATAAAAATAAATTGAATTTATTAATAATTAAACTGTATAAAGGAAATCATAAAGAGTTTCATTGAAGTATTTTGATATAGGTTTCTTTTTTGTAGATTTCATGTCATTAAAACTCATTGCTTTTTTTTATAAAGAAAACAAAACAAATTCCTCAGAATCGCTTGTTAAGGCGAAAATGAGGTTTTTGGATACGAAGTTTAGAAACAGAAAAATGATAACTATTTACTTAACTAATTGTTAAACAGTTAACAAAAAAAAACTTGTTCATTCAAATAGCTTATAAATTCTATACCAGTTTTTAGTCTATTTAATTTAAGGCTTATTATGTCCTTGTACTTAAATGGGTTAATTTCTTAAGAACCGCTATATACGCCCAGAGAAGATAAATTAACGTTTTAATCACAAATCAAATACATGTATGGATAGCAATTTATAATCTGATCTTCGATAGGTAGTATTTGTTAAAATTATACCATTTGGAAAATTAATAATTAATCTGATCTAATTAGGTTAAGAAACTTATTCGATTTTTTCGTGTTGATTCGAATTAGTTATTTTAATTGCCCTTTAATTGCTCTGAAAATTGTCTAATACAGTCTAACAATGTTAGAAGATCTTGTAGAAGAGGTTCCCTCCTGTGAAAGAGTTTCGACATTTTAATTTACAACTGTTTGCTGATACATTACTGTCGATTTGATCATGTTCTGGAAACCAGACACGTACTACTTACAAGAGCTTTTTACAGATACGGATCAACTTGCTTCATGTTATAAAAGAAATTTAAAGTTGCTTGACTATTCGAATATCAAATAAAGCTGATAGTTTTGCATTATAATGGCAAGTGATGGCATCTGAATAATTGTAGAAAAAATAGTAAATTTTTAATTTTTCATTTGTGTTGGCGTTCAGACCTCCAGTCACTCAACTGTCAGAGTGAAGTTCCGTTACTCACGGGTCTATATCCACCTTAGTGGTTATAAACCTATGCCCTCAGTGTATCACCACTAGCAATGCTCGGACAACAGTGATGGTTTGTGACTGGAAATATTTTTTAAGTACAGATATATTCGGTTTTAACATTTAATTAATCAATAAATCAAAGGTATACATTGGGTAGAAGATTAGGTTTCGAATAATTTCCTTTCTGAATTCCTGTACATAAGTAGCAAAGTAACAAGATAAAAACATATTCCTATTTCTTTAATATTTTAGATGTGAGAAAATTTCTTCTGATAATACTAGATATGTCCTCTCCCTGTTAGTTGGAGAGGATGTTTGAAAGTTAACGAATGCGGACGCATAGTTGATTTACATTTTATGTCAAAACATATGCATGTTTATGGTGGTCATTCCATGGCTAATCTAACCAGTAAAAAATGTTTCTTTATATCTAAGATGCGACTAAGTTTTTGTTCTGTTAATTTTGCTTAATTTGATTTGTTGTAGAGAATATTTAAAGGTCGAAAAATATATAACCCTGTTGCTCCCACTCTTTGGCTAAAGCTATTTTGGTATTTTACCAATTTGTAAGAGAGTATGTATGAAATTGGAGAATAACCAATCTTCCTTTCTTTATAGTCTATGATTAAAGTAACCGGTTAAAATAACTAAACAATTTTATGTATTTTTTTGTTGGGCATTAGGCATTTTTTTTTGTTTTTTATTGCTTTAAATAATATAATATATATATATAAATAAAAACTAATTTGATAATTTTAAACAAAATTTACATATTATTTATATTATATATTTATTTACTATTCCACTTCGCTTAGAATTTTTACTATTATTTCCAGCAAAAACAAAAAAAATACAATAAAATTTGCAATTAATTTGTTAGTATTAGTATATTACTTAAAATAAATAAATGTTCATGTGTGGGTTTGTCAAATACCCGAATAAAACGTTTTGGTGTAATTCAATGTCACAATGTGAAGGTCACAGCCAAATAGGGACTGGAGATAATTCCTAAATTCGCTAGGGACGCAAAACAATTTTTACTAAAACAACAGAGACTTAAGAAAGGCTTTATAAAACGTTTGTGATAAAGGGTGATTATGGTCCCTTGGCCTTAATAAAACAACAAGTCTAAATTATGTCTTTAACTGGTTATTGTTAAGCACCCTTAGTTCATTGAGTGGTAACTTTGTGCCAACTAATTGAATCGTACCTATCGTAAACAGACACAAAACGAAAATTATTTGTGTATAATATAAGGGTATGGGGCTAGAGCAAAACAAATCTAAATTAAGAGTTTCTCTTTCATTTCTCTCTCTCTCCTTTCTCTATGATTGAGCCAAATATTACACATATGTTGAGAAATGTCAGTCGCTACCACATAAATTTTATATAGAATCTGTTTTATCACGTTTTATTTGGTACAATGTAGAATAACTTTTGAAATTATATTTTAAAGTCCAGAACTCTAACAGATGGAATAAGAATACAGATGGTTTTTAGCATGTAAAAACATACAATTTTAAGGCAACCGCAAAAGTTGAGCTAATCAAACTTTGTGGAACTAGGGATGCCATTGCGGTTACTCTTTGGGTGGTACTACCTTATATCATTGAGAAAATAACAAAATGTGAAGAGTAGTATTCCCCGTGTATATTTTTTTATTATTAAAATAACTGATAAGCTTCATTGTTATATTTTTGCTTTTTGTTGCCTAGACTATTAAGATAAGATTTTCATTATCGATGCTTTTATATACCTACATATGTATATATATAGCGATTATAAAATGATGAGTGATTGGCGAGGTATGTCAAAAATGTTATTGTAGTTTTAGTTCAAGTCGAGTCAGAATTAACGATAATAAAAAAAAAGTTTATAGGAATTATTTAAAAAGAAAACCATTTTTTGTTTATGCAGTTGTTTTATAATTTCTGATAAACAATGATTAATAATTTGTACCAATAGTCTGCATCATGTTAATAACTGCTTAATGTGGGAAACAACTTTATTTCATTTCAAGTAACTAATGTTTTTAATTTGTTATGTTAAATGCAATACCAACAATATAACTATATTTATAAAAGTTTTCTATGAGTCCCACCTTCCTCTATTCTTTCAGTCGGTTAAAATACAAAGAATCGTATCGTATCAAAACGAGGGAGAGTCAGAGTCATTCTAACTGAATAAGTTCGTTTTATACGATAATATGATTAAATGTTTATGAATGCATACAAACGTGTGTATGCTCAGCTCACACAAAGTATATAGTATATTTAATAATATATAAAAATAAATGGTGAGCGACTCATTTTTGCGATAAAAAATTGTTCGTTTCAATTTTTACTTAAAAAAAAACAAATAATAAAAAAAAAATAAACAACACAACAACAAAAAGTTAAATGACATTTTGTATAGATTATAAAAAGATGTTTGAGAGTTCGTTCAGTTCTTAAAAGTTCATAAAGAAGTTAAAAAGTGAAATTGAAATTTCTTATTAATTATTTTAATTAATAAGAACTTTAGAAAAAAATAAAATAAAATTATATAAAAAGGATATTACAATAAAATAATTAAAAATAAAATAATGGGAGGCTGTTGTTCAAAAGATTTAGATTCCAAAACATCCTGGAGTCCATCGGAAACTAAAAATGGGGTATGATAGATAAAGTGCAATGCAGTTTATTGTTAGAGAATAAAGAGTGCTAATAGAGATATTGATATTTAAGAATGAAAGTGAAAGGATAAAAGATAAAGGATATAATAAATAATTTTAAGATAAGATAAAAACAAGTTAATGTGAATTGAATTAAAAAAAACTTTTGTGATTTTTTAAAAAAATTATATATGAAAATATTTTTATTTTTGCTTTTGGGCGTAATGAATTGTTTCTTTTATTGAATTTAAAAAATAATTCAATTTAACATATAACAAACATTTCTTTGTTAAAAATGAAAAAAAATACAGAACAAATAAAAGTATCTAATTCGACTTTCAGGCTTTATTTGCGTGATAATAAAAAAAAAACATTTGTGGATGGTAACGAGAAAAGTAAATAGAAATAATAAAATGTGGTATCATTTTAAGTAGTTAAAGAAGCCAACCTAACATTAAAATTTGAGTTCTGAATTATATTGCAAAAACAAAAAAAAAATTTATAAAAAAAAGTAGAATTTTGTACGATTCTTAATTCTACACAGAGTTCGGCAAAAGTTTTCTAGAAATATTGAGTAAATTTGCATAGCAAAAAAAAATTATCTTTTATATAATAATCTACGTGCCTCTAAATATCTTAAGCCGAAAATAATTCATAATAATCCAATTGACGACATTAGTTAAAAATTGCTAGAAAAAATATACAGAATATTTACTTCAGTATGTACCTGAATATTAGTTTGTAAATAAAACGGAAATTGATGAATCATAAACAATTCAGAACTGTGGGATATTTTACTAAACATTGAGAAAAACTGCTTAAAGCTTCCAAAAATGTTTATAAAACTTACAATTAGTGACTTGTCGATCAAAGATGAATATTTAATATCATTCAATTGCTACAAATAGCTTAATAATGTAATAATTATTTTGTTTTTATATGACCAATACTTTAAGCGCCCAATAGACTCAATAGATATATGACAACAGAAAGAGGAACCGTCCCTTCCATTAAAAATTAGCTTTGATACCACAAACTGTTTTATAATAAATCTAACAAATAAGTTCAATGCATGGTTAATGTCAATAATGATATTATAATAATAAACTGGTAACATGAACTTCTTATACGCTGTAGCAATGATTCTTTAAGTCACGTTATTATAATAATTTAAAATAATTTATAATTAAAATTATAATTACATTTGAATATAATTGTTTTGCTTCATATCATGTGGTTTTACAATTGTCTCACTTTCAAGACTGATAGGTACTTGTATTTATTACCTAAGATACCTATCTAATAGCTGAGGTACCCATCTAATACCTAATATACCAAACTAATACCTAAGATACCTATCTAATACCTAAGGCACCTATCTAATACTTGATATACGTATCTAAAGTTCTTTCTATGAATTATTTAATCAAACACAATGTTTTGTTTTATTATTTTTTTTTTAAAGTTTTCGGGTTAATTAAATTTTTTTTTTCTGGGCGAAGTTTTATAACAACTACTGGGTTGGTTTTAAATTTGTTAGACCAAAAAAACTTTAAAAAAACAAATATATTATTTTAAAAAAAATAAACTCCAGACAAAATTTAATAATAAACATTACTAATTATTAATATTTAAATTATTTTTGTACATTAATTTTTTTTTTCTTCATATCAGTTTATAAAAAATTATTAAAGATTGTTAATTATATCATAAATATGTGTCATTTTGGGTTTAAATAAATATTTTCTAAATGACTAAAACATAAATAATTTATAAAAGTGATTAATTGTTTATTTAAAAGTAATTAATAGATAAGATTAAAAATCAGGAAAACTTTTTCTAATTACGTCTATTGAAGTATGTCCATTATATATATATATATTTAGATATATATTTTGTTCAAATTTGTCAATTTATATCAATATTATTTCATATATATTTCCAATATTTTATCTAAATTAAATTAATAACAATATATATTTCTTATCTATTTTATATAGAGCACTACATCGACAATAGTTGCACAACCCATTGATGATGATAACCGCACAGGAACATTTACTAGAACTACTATAACTACATCAACAACATCTGCGACATATGAATCTTAATAAGGGAACATTATACCCACATACTGTATTATAGTATTAATTAAATATCAAATATGTAACTTTATATAAGATAAATTGTAACTTCTTAAGCATTTAGTCTCATTTATATAAAGCATATTTTATTAAAAGAATAATTAAAGTATAAAATGAAAAAAGATAAATAATGGAATATATTCATTATATATGATGGATATGATATATGCATAAAAAAACAATATAATTATTAAAATATATATGGAAAATTATATCTATAAGTATATTTATCCGAATTTTAAATTGAATTTATGAAATAAAACAATTTAAAATAAAATAAAAACATTTTTAATATTTAACGAAAACCATTTAGATTCCATAATGATATAGAAAAAAGTCTTCAATATAAACTATTGTAAAATTGAGACGAGATTTGTAAATGGTATTAAGTTGGTTAAATAAAATATTTGAAGTATATATAAAGCTGTACTGAATTAAAAATAATTAAATGTTAAATTTGGCACTATAGGAAGTTCACTTTATTATAACAATTTATTATAGAATTACTTTATTTCAGAAATCTTAATAGATGAAATTAAAAATAAAAATAATAAATTTTCGGCTCAGTGATTTAATACCTAATAACTTTCCTATTTTGAATGAAAGCATTGTTTTTATTATAAAATTGTAAAACCAATATAAAATTATAACAATTATACTAGATATTTATTAACATTTATATTTTCGCGTAAATGCATCTAAATAAACATCAATTGTATAAAGAAAATTATTATAATAAAGGCAGAAAATTACTAAAAATGAAAGAAAAAATAAAGACAGACATTTAATATTCCCATTATAAAGTGAACTTACTTCTGGAAAAAAAAAAAACAACTTCCAATGTTAGGTTAATATTAATTAAAGTCATATGAATTTAGAACTAAGACATTCACTAAGAAATGCAGTCAGTGATTAACTTTGCCCAAATATATGATTAAGTATAAACAACAGCCCAAGTGCCAACTAATTGCGTTAGAAACAGAGAAGAAAATAAATTACAATTAAAATGGTAGCAAACAGCACTAAAAATCTTAAAAAATTAGATATAATCAAATTATATATTAAAATCTTCCTATAGGACATTCTTAACAATAGTAGTTTATAAAAAAAAATTAGGATTAAATAGGATATTTAACATGCTTAATCAGAATTAAAGACAAACTAATTTTCAATTATAAACAGAATTGATTTAATTATAATAATTTCAAGACTACTGATGTTAGATATTTGGCAATTCTCGAAACAGCTGTATGGTCAGAAATACAGTAAATTCAATTAATTAATAAATAAAAAATATTATATTAAATAAAAATCAATTTAATATAATACGTATATAGTATAAATTAAGCAATTGTGCTGAATTGTTAAAAAAAAAAAATAATCTGTAAAATTCTATAGAATGGATATCATGGTTTTCAGCTCATAGCAAATAATTTCAAAACAAATCTTAAAATCGTTAGTTTTTTTAGTTTTTTGAACGTCTTTTTAAGAATGACATTTATTATTCTGACGTTAGATGGTGTATGTAATTTTTTTTATTAGTTTAATCAATATAAACATAGCTATTTATACTAAAATCTGTAACAAAAAAAGTGTTTCCGAAAAATCAGAAGGATTATTTCTATAGTTCTAATGATAAATCATAAAGAGGCTAAAAAAACAGTTGTAACAGTTGTAAGTACGTTAAACACAACATTTTTAGATAATTTTTTTTTTTATTTATAGGGTTGTGAAGTGAAATATAACCGAATGTAACGTTTTTTTTTTCAATCTTTTGTGATTAACACAAAGATTAACTTGATGCACTTACTTACAGAATGAAAGTGAGAATTTTTGCTCTGTCTCCAAATTTGTTTACTTTTTTTTATACATTTATAATATAAAATTTATCAGTGAGTTTTGTAATAGTTAATCTATCACAACAATTGAAGTAGTAAGTCAAAATATCTCACACAAACGCCTAGCACCTAAAAATAACAAAGGGTGAATTTGAACCACTGGTCATATACTAGTCTACTTTAATGTGAATATGAAACTGGAGAATCTGAATAGGTTAAACTTACAGTTATTTATAAAAGTTGATATGGGAGCTATGGAAAATTATCGTCAAATAATCGTATTATTCGTTTAAAATAAATATTCAGGTAGTTTCTAAATTTCATTGTATTAGTCTGCGCAATTTCATTAGAGATTAGCTTAAAAATTAATACCTCATATAACATTGAGACATGTATATAAAGATATAGCAAGATTGATTCTTCTTGATGAGCTGTTAAGCTATATACTTTATAGTGTTTCTTACACTGCCTTATTAATATCTTGACGTAGTTAATATACGGTATTTATACCCTGTTTATAACAGATTTAATGATTTCAAATCTCAGAATGGTTACAGGCTCCTCGGGGAGATATGCAGATCTGAGGTCAATTATTGCCTAGTCTAATGAAGTGATAAACAATAATCCAGTCAAGGCGCAAAGAGGGGTTTTGTAGAAACCTCGCAGTTAATAGAGAGTAAAAGTGCTCAGGTGCACTGACTCAACTCAACTAGCCTCAACATATATCATCACAATAGTAAATATTGGTCCAAGTGAATCCATTAATTTACCGGTATAACCTAACCAAAACTTAACTAATAGAGAATTCATGATTCATAAACCAAATCTGACAAATACTTTGTCGACTTTGTAAACTATGTCGTATAAAGAACAGAAGAATTTAATGCCATGATTGCTATTAATAAGTAAAACATCTGTTGCATTTCAACTATAATGCTGAACTTCAAACTGCATATTTATTATATACAAATACTTAAACAATAAATAAATATTTGAAGAATTTTAAAGTAAAATGTGTTTAGCAATTATTAAAAACATATGTCTGTATATGTAAGAAAACAGATTGTCTTTTATGGACTTTTGGTCAAATTCAGACGCTTTTCGCTGATGCTAAACATTTTGAATACCAACTATATTTTATATAACTTTAAAGAAACAGTAATATGACAAAATATTTAGTACATTGTATGTTTTATACATTATCTATTAAAATGGAAAACCACATTTTTTCAATATATAAAGCTAATGACATAGACTCACCCATAAGACTATCTCTAGAACTTATGTTAAGTTCGTTTTTGACTATTCTATATGTATTGGTTTGGATGATTACAATCATCGTGCTTTATGACAAATTAACAACTTTATGAATGTCTATAAGATTCTTGTTTTGTTAATTTACTTCATCCATAGTTTAGACAATACATAACAGATTCTTTACCGATTCCCATCCATAAATATAGTTAAGTAAAGACTAATTAACACCCATAACTCAATCAATATTTTAGCATAAGTGCATTTTATTTTTTTTAGAAAATTGGATTTTATGAACTTTTAGGCATATTTCTTTTTATAACTATTATAAGGTTTCCTTATTTTTATGAATTAAATAATTTGTTGCATTATTGCATATTATAAATTAATTAATAAATAATTCGCATTATTAAAACAACACATAAAATTAAAATAATATATAAGATAAATAAAATAATACATTTAAACATCATTAAAATAATAAATACTTTCTTTAAAATAATATATAATATTTTTATTAAAATAATATATTATATTATTATTAAAATAATATACAATATTATTATTAAAATAATATACAATATTATTATTAAAATAATATATAATATTATTATTAAAATAATATATAATATTATTATTAAAATAATAAATAATATAATTGTTAAAATAATATTATTAAAATATAATAAAATATTATTATTAAAATAATATAAAACATTATTATTAAAATTAAAATAGTATGTAGTACTATTATTAAAATAACATATAAAATATATAATTAAATTAAAATAATATATAACATTATTTTAATATATAATAATATAATATATACAATAATATATTTTATTATTAATATTATTATAATAATATTCATTAATATTAATATTATTACAAAAAAATATATATTATGATAATTAAAATAATATATATTATTAAACTAATTTTAAAAATTATAAAACTATATATTATATTATAAAATTGTGTATGATTATTGTATAATCAGTCAAAATCATATATATAAATATTAAATTACTGTAATAATATATAAATATGAAAATGCTGTAATGTACCCTAAAATTCTTCTACAGAAATATTTTTGCGTTTAGGAATAAATTTCTAATATCATAAGTCGTTTATGTAGGACGAAAAGGATATTTAAAATAGTCGTCAAAGATAACGAGTTAGCGATATTATCTATTCGGAAAATGTACTGGTTCTTACAAAACCCAATGGTTAAGAAACATTGGTATAAGCGATGTTGTCGATGTTAACAAGCGTATATGATTCAGACACTTTTCAAACTTTCTGTACTGTTCAAATTTATACACATATTCATTGATACTTATATGCTCTGGCGATATTATAAACTCGTAGCTGTTGGAATGAGAGTTAGTTTATTGAGGTGGATTCCTATTCAGATTAGTGATTCGGTGTGCAGATTCTTGATTCGGTCTTGGAGCAAGGTATCAACTACTAAAGCTATTGAATTAAACACCCTATATACAGTAATTTGGTATAGAGAAGCATATAATGTTAAACTGAAACTATTCGTTGTTTAAAGAGTACTAAATATATATAATTTTATCGAATTAATATACTGTAAACATTAATAAAAATATTTACTAAACGAATAATTAGTTAAGAGATGAAATTAAATTATTTAATCTATTTTGTATCTAAAGGAAAATAAATTTCATGTGTTCATCAAAAGTCAAGCAACAAAATTTGTTTAGCAAGCAACAAAAGGGAATGTTAACAAGTTTATCATTTTTGCATAAAAAGCGAAATAATCAAATAATAAATAGCATATAAACAAATTAATTAATATTATATTAGATTATAAAAGTCGAGCTACACTTCAAACAAAGTCAGATTACTGAGAATGAGCCTAGAACAGTAGCGCATTTACTGTGACTAGTAAATACAATATAATTAATAACAAATTTATCAACTCTACATGACATAGAAATAATTTTATTATAATTTACTGATATCAAATAAGAAAAAAGGAAATCATATCTGAGATTAAATTCTTTTTTTTAATTATATTAAATAAAAATTAATATATTTGCTTGCCTTAAGTTAGCAGTTAGCAGTACTGAACTTTCCACTTTGTAATCTGAAACAAAATGCGCTACTGTTTCAATGCACAAAACCTAACAGATTAAAAAAAATCTTCTTTACAATACACAAATTCAGTTTTATTCAAACATTTCAAAGCGAATGAACAATTCCTCAATATTCTAATAATTTTATTCAATTATAAATTAATTAATAATTAAAAACGACATATTAAATAACTAAAGTGAAGTGAAGTGAAGTGAATTGAGGGAAAATGATACTGATAACAGCGTTCATCTGCGTAAATCTGTTAGTGAACTGTGGCGCTTATGTACCTGCAAAAAATATTAACAAAATCAATTCCAAAGTAGAGTCCACCGTCGGAGCTATCGAGCAACCGTATCGTGTACATATAACAAAAGTCAAGGGTGCCGCTTGGACGCATGCAACACACATAACCGATGATTTGGGCGGTATTGTGGATGCCGAACGCAAGCAAAGAAGAAATCTTATACTGGATCTGCACAAATCCATATAATCCGGGAATTATATATATGCAAACAAAACAACAATATTTTTTATTGCTTTAAGATTATCAAAAATGCTTAGTTTACACAAAATTTACTAATTAAATTTGAATTAATAACAACAGAAAAAAATAAAAATCCGTAGTCATGCTCTATTTAAGAATTGGTGTGGCTTTAAGTGGTTTTTTTTTCATTCGAATTCAACATCGGTAAATAATGATATTAAAAGTACAAATTGATAAGAATTTCGTAAACATTTTCATATATATATTATTCATGCAAGGTGAATGAGTACACACAGTTGAATATTATTATATTAAAATACTTTATTTTCTAAATAAACACTTTTAAATTATTAATGCCCTAAAATGAGTAAATAATTTTTTATAACCGCTAATATATTTTAAAAAACTTGTATTTAAGATTTAGATTTATTATTGTTGTTATTGTTATTACTAACAATAAAAATAGTCAAAAAAAATTTATCTGAATAATTTGACTTTGAACTATTTTAAAAGCGCACCTATTTTATACGCAAATAAAAAAAAAATAAATAAATGAAATAATTATAACTATAACAATTTTTTGTATTATATGGATTTCGAAATTTATTGTTTAATTGTTATTAATTTTATTAAATGATAAGTGAAGGAAAAGGAAATGAATCTATAACTCCACTTTGCAAAAAAAAAAAATGTATATACATATATATATAATTTTATAATATAATTACTATTAAAATATTATTGTGCCTTAAATGTTATAATATTTTATTAATAATAATATAATAAATATTTTATTATAATAATAATATAATAAATATTTTATTATAATAATAATATAATATTTTATTATGATAATAATATAATATTTTATTATAATAATAATTTAATATTTTATTATAATAATAATATAATATTACATTTTTTATTAATAATATAATTACTATTAAATGTTATTATGCCTTGAATATGATTATAGTTAAATAAAAAAAACACATAACATTGATAAGTTTTTCCTTTAAAGCAGGACATCATGCATAAAAAAATTTTATAAAATAATGAAAATTTAGAATTTAAATAAATAATCATTATATAAATCATATATAAACATGTAATTAAACATTCATATATACAGTGCTTTAGGCTTATTCGAAATAAATGCGAGAAAGTGTGCCTTGAATTAAAATATGAAAAAAAAATCGTATGGGAAAGGCTTACATTATACATATAATATATTTGCTGAAATATAGGATATTAAGACAAGGTGTGCTACAAAAAAAAACACATTTATTTCAAAAATAAAAATAAAATAAAACATAAAATAAAAAAATAAAATAAAATAAAAAATAAAATAAAATAAATAAAACTGAATAAAAACTATTTATTCAAATAGTTTAATAGAACACTGCAATTTCTAGTTTATTTTTTAGTTTGATGCCCAATACATCCTTGTACTTTAATTGTTTCGATTCAGATTTTTTTTTTTGTAAAAATTGTGGATAATTTTTCCGGAAACATACCATAGTTTTAATTAAAATTATTGTAAAATTTTTTTTTCACTTCTATTATATCGATAACTTATTAGCTAATGAACTACACTATGCTCTGGGTCTTGAGATTAGAATAAAATCAAGTTTTATATATAAAATCAAAAAGGTTATTTAAAAATATTAAACAAAATAACAAATTTTCTAAATTTGAGTGCTACTAACTTATCTATATTTTCCAAAATATTATTTTTAGTAGAAAAAATTCAAAATACATTAAAAAACCAAAAAAAAAATTCAAATGAAAAACAAAATAAAATTATTAAAAAGAAGATGGACTAAAAATGCTTACACGACAACAGTCCTTAGAACGGTTAATAGGACACTGATATATATTTAAAAGCTAATGAAGATCTATTATTACAGTAGCTTTTCTTTTTAGATGCATCTCGGTTTTTGTAATCTTTACGCTTCATTTAAAATTTTAGAAAATTACTACCCTCAACAATATTTAATAAACCAATTAAAATCAGATAGTAAAAATTAACTCAATTTTAATTAAAATAAATTTAAATAATTAAAACAACTAAATGAAATTAAAAATAATTAATTAATTATTATTATTAATTTTGATATAACAAAATGCACTTCATTGTTGCAAAATTTTAATATAGCAATTATAAATAACTTTTTTTGCAAATTGATATTTACTAACATTCATACTTGCGCATGGATATACTCCCTTTAAAATAATAATAGTGCAGCTAGCTTGATTTTCCATACCTAGCCATATACTGTAAGGACTAAAGATTTACTATATTTACACTGTTCTTTTTCACTATCCTCTCGCAAAAGGGGTTAGAATATACCTGAGGCAAGGCATGTCTGCCATAAGAGGTCGGTTAAAATCCAATAGACACTACCCGATACTGATTTGAGTAGAAATGGTAGTGAGTTTCAATTGCAATATCAAACAGCATGTGAAAATCTAGTACCACTGGGGTTAGGGCCCATAACTCAGATGTTCTGACCCATAGAGGGAGGTTGGCCTCTTTAGTGGAAGTATAGCGGACCGGAATTGTGGTTAAAATCTGAAGTGATGTAGGTAGAATGATTCCATTCATTATTTTCTTTCGATGGGCTTCTCTCCCTACCAAAGAAGAAACTACATCCAAATGTGTAGATTCAATTGGTTCCGGTTGAATTCCAATAGGCGCGTTTATCGTCACTTTATACTGATATGTTACATGTGTTAAGAGCATTATTGTGATAAGCCTTAATGACAGGCTTTTATATATGTATATTCTATGTAATTTTTTTAATCTATTATCTTTTTATATATAATCTATTTTATTGTTTTGTATATGAATATTTCTTTAGGTTAAGTCATGATCAAAACGAAATAAAGATTTTAGCTCTTGGTAAATTTATCGATTAGGTAGTTAATGTTCAGCTTAATTGAAGAAATATAATAACAGCGCTTTTTAATATATTACTCCTTACATAAAGATATAACAAATTTTATCTAAGTATAGCTCTGTGTATATGTATATGAAAAATGATCAGAAATCTATAACTGTAATTAATTTAAACATATTTTTTAATACAAATATTATCAAAACATATTTATATTTATTTGAAGCCTTTTAGTTTTCTCTTCTTACAATATATAAAACTTATTTACAATATTTCACATTAAATTTATTACTCAAATGCATAATAGTTTTCTATTATTATAATTTTATTTAGGATATCGTAAATACTCGATGTCTAGGCGTTTGTTCCTCTACTTCAGGAAAAACATTATCATTTTCCTCACTTAATTCCGTAGAATTCGTTACAGATTTTGCTATTTGTGCCTCATCAGCACCTACAGTACTAGGTGTAGCCGAACCGCCACCCATTTCAGAGCTTGTACCAGTGACTACAACGACGGGCATTTGTTTACGTCTTAAACGATTAGCAATCGGCGGTACAAACAGATCATATTTAATTAGTGTGCAACCAGGATCAGTATATATGTGAGCATTAGAGTCCCAATTTAATTTAGCATATATCCAAGAAAAAATGAGACCAACGAAAAATGTTAATAGAAATCCTATGACAGCATACCACATATAAGATATACGATATAAATAGAAGTAATGATCCTCTTCCTCTACTGCTTTAGTATTTGTACTGAGAAACAGATCGCTAACATGACTTGTTTTTGTTATTGGACACTCTTCTGTCGACATTGGTAAGCTTGGTATTGGTGGTTTAGGTTGACCAAAACCAATCCAAAATGACATTCCCAAACCAACTGCTAAGCCTGTTAATGCACCTTTCTGGTTGGCAATTGTTATATACATGCCAAGTGTAAACAAACCAAGTAAAGGACCACCAATTATACCAAAAATAGATAATGATGCTTGCAGTACGCCACCAAGTGAACTGGCCAAGAAAGCTATACCGATACACACGGCTCCATATATTAAGGTCAATATTTTTGAATACCAAACTGTTTTCTCATCAGATAGTTCCTTTTTAGACATTACATGTAATAATGGCTTTATGTAATCTTCTAGCGTTACAGCTGCTAAAGAATTAATAGCTGATGATATTGTTGATAAACTGGCACAGAAAATACCAGAGATAAAAAGACCTGCAAGTCCAGACATGTCACCCATGGTGTCCACTACGAATAATGGCATTATTTGATCACGTGAATTAATACGGCCTTCCTCATATGGATCACACTTCCGATACAAATAATATATGCATAACCCTGAAAAGCATGTGCTAAAACTTAACAACATTAATATGGGCAAATTCCACCACAGGGCACTTTGTGATGATTTCAAATTTCTAACCGATAACAAACGCTGTACTTGTGTTTGGTTAACGCCATATATGGCCAGATATGTAGCGCAACCACCTATTATTTGTGTCCAAACAGTATGTCGTGTTGTTGGATCAATGCTAAAATTTAGGAATTCAATACGATCTCCCTCAACTGCTGCATTCCATATTTCGCTAATACTGCCGGCTTTGATAATACCACATATAATCACACTATAAACAGCAACAAACATGAGTACTGATTGAAAAATATCTGTTATCAGCACAGCTTTCATGCCGCCAAGTGTTGCATAGAACGTGCAAACAACACCGATAATAATAATCGAGAAAACTGTATTCAATTTTGTAACAGCTTCCAATGCTAAAGCGGGCGCAAAAAGCACAATACCCATGTAGAGTATCATCTGCAGCGAAAAGGCAAGGGAGGCACATAATCGCGTGACATAACCGAAACGCATTTGCAGATACTCGTAGACACTTGCCGTTTTCAAGCGATAGAATACTGGCAATATAAGATACGCAGCAAATGGTGTCGATAAAACATACGAAATGTTGATAACCACAAACATTGTGCCGTACTGATAGTTCTCCATTGACACGCCAAGTATTGTTATGGCAGACATGAAACTGGCCATTAAACTAAATGCAACCGGCGTTATTGGCATGGAACGATCTGCTAGCAAAAATTCTTTGGTGGTCTTCTGCTTGCCACCTGTCAGTCGATAATAAATACCAATCGAGGCAGATAATATAAGCACGAAGGCTAGTATCGTATAGTCCCACGCACCAAGTGATTCCATTATGTATCTTTTTTTTTCTCCAAATTTGTTTTGATTGATTGTGTGCGTTTATTGTTTTAGTGTCTTTGTTTATTGTTTTTGTTTTTTATTTGAACAAAAAAATTTGTACATTTGTAAGTTATATACAATATATATAAATATATATATATATATTTATGTTTAATTGTGGCACATATTTGTCATTTTCTGTTTAATTGTTTATATTTGTAGGTTTGATTCTATATTTCACGATAGGATAAAATAAATCAATAGGAGTTTTAATGCTTTAAAGGTCTGTATATAATAACAAATTATGAATTCTTAATATTTTATTATATTATATTAATTATATTTATTGAATTATAATATATTATCGTATATGTATTGAATACAATTCTTCTACTCTAATTATATTTTATATTGTAACATAAGCCGTCATATAACTGTGTAACTCTGCGGGCCCAACAACAGATTAATGATAACAAAATTAAAAAGTCTTGCCACCTAAATGGAACGGACTGAAATAAAGCAATGTGGATGAGTGAAGCTATGTGGAGAGAATTTGACAAGATTGAATATAACGTCACTGAAACGAAACAACAATTTTATGTTGGGCCAAACATTTGTTAAGCGACGTCAAATAATCACTGAATATGTATCTATATCTTGTCCAAAGTTTGTCTACAGGAGTTTTGATTTCTTAGGAAAACCGTTGTAATTATTTTTCGCTGTAACAGATATTAATGGTACACATCGAGGGAACTCAGTAAGTAACAAGATTAAGAAACCGTTCTACTTCTAAAAAAAACGGAGTGGAATAAAGCAATAAGATTAGGAGGGGATAAGTGCAGATTGAAGATAACCTTAGTGAAGGCTTAATTTTTGATGGACGGCAAAACATATATTTATTGACTATGTATGTATTTCTTATCGAAGAAATGCAAGAGCTTTGGTCTCCAAAGTATACTATAGTAATCGTTTGTCATAGTCAAAGACAGTTAAATTCATAATTATATTATTAAGGATCTTACACCAGACAAACTCTAATTTGAAATACTACTTTTTCAAATTGGATCTAGAAACCAAAATGTGTTGACATCAAATCAAACACATAAGTTATAGCAAAATAAAATTTATTTGCAAATATAATATATATGAAATGGATAATATATATAGATATAAGCGAGTTATTTTACTACAATACAATCAAGTTGTAACCCATTCATTGTGTCTATAGCTCCATTTATGAAAGTTTGAAGTTTACAACATTCATGACTAGGAATGTCGTGTAGCTAGGAAATCCTGGTAATAGGTAACAATTCTTTCAAACGGAGCCAATGATATCGGAGTTCTAAGTGGCACTGAGTTATTAAAAGTGATTTGTTTAGGAACGAAAAACCTATATTACTTTCAAATGACTTAATTTACAATATTTTATTTGATTGGGTTATATTAGACAATATATTATAAAATATTTTAATAAACTACAGTATAATCCAGGGAATGCATATCGTAGGTAATATGAACACGTGAAAAATTGTTTTAAATATTAAAAATAAAAATTTCAGGAATAATTGATCAAACTAAGTAACGGATCGAAAATTTACTATTAAGACACTTTAAAAATATTAAAATAAAAAACAATATTATTGATTAATGTCACTAATTAAATAAAGTGACAGAAAACCTGGAACTAGAGCACTAAAAGTTTGTGCAGCCTTGGCTACTTGTGGATAAACACGATTAGTCATCGCTACTAATTTGTTCCTAAGCCTGGGAGTAATTAAAAATTCGATTATTTCCTAAGACCACTGATGATGAGTACTTGGCAATACTCGAAATAGCGTCGTATGATCAGCCAAATTTTAATAAAATTAAATAAATTTTTGTGTTTTTTCTTTCTTTCTTCCTTTGCTATTCGAAAACCCTCTAAAAGTAAAAAATAATGTTAAATTATAAATATAGGTTTTCCATTAAATTAAAAAAATTTATATGCCTTATACACTCTATCTTTTGTGAGCAAGGTAAATTTTTTTTCATTATTATATATATAACATATTGATATTATATGTTATAATATATTGTTTCTCTTTTCAATATTTTAGAATACCGCACTAAGGAAGAAAAAACTGGACAACAATGGAAAAAGGGAAGTGCAACAACAACGATGTTGTCTTGTGTATTATAGGAATTTGTTTGTACTAACAATCGGAACTGAATTATTAAAAATCAAAATTCTGTAACTTAATTATTGATTTATAACATCACTATTTCTATAATATTTTATATAATATTAATTAATATAATAGCTGTATAATAACTAGAAAACAAATCTATTTAGTAATGATAACACTTTTACGTATGATTTCATTATAGATTTATTGAATGAGGTTAAGAATATTTTCAAATGGGTAAACAAAAGCCGGAAATGCCAGACTAGAAAGTAAGTCTATTGGGGAATTAAAAATTGTTTAGTTTTAGGTTTAGTTGCTATAGTAAATGATATTGAGAATATTTATTTTTTTGTTATAAATAATATTGAGAATACTAATTTCTTTTTTATTTGTTTATAAATAATATTGAGAATACTAATTTTTGTTTTTTAAATAATATTAAGGATACTAAATTTTTTTTTTTTTTGGAATTGACATTTAGGATATTAATTTCTTTTTTTTATTTTGTATTTGTTTAATTACTACGTTAAATAGTAATTAGAGAATACAATATAGTATGAAATATAGACTTTGTGTTTATAACATTAAAAGTGTTGAAAGTGTAATATTTTAGGTTATAGACATTTCAAGAACACCCGGGTATATATTTTGGAGCCACTTAACACAGACGATTAAGTATCATTCAACACATTCATCAACAGGTTACAATACAAAAATAGATTATAATAGATTACAATTTGTGAAATCTAACGTCATAAGCACTATTAAAAGTTTTATTTGTATTTTATATTGAGACCAATAAAGCAATAAAATGCCTTTATAATTTCTTTTATGACATTATTTTATATAATAATTACATTTAAAAATTTATTTTTTATTTCAGTGTTCTCACTTGTTCATTTTGTGCACTTAACTATATCTGAAGTACATTTTAAGCTCATTTCTATAAGTTTGACTGACTAAAATCGTTTATTTTTTTTTTTTTTTTTTGATTTTATTTTAATTGAAAAAATTAACAAATTAGAGAGGTTTACTGCACACTAAAACAATATTTGGCGTTTATTTAATATATATTTTAGAACACATATATTTTAGAATTAAATATTATATTAATTTGAACAACTTTTCAGTGACACTTGAGTTCGACGTACTTCAGCTAAAACTGCTGATGCAGTGAGGTTTATCGGTTTATCGCCAGGTTAAAAAAGCAAAATTTTGGTTAGGAAATTTGCGTTATCGCGTGTTGTACTGTACGCACAAATTACCAATTAAATTTGGCAGTTTATAGATTTTTAACAATTGTTAAATAAATAATAATAATAATCTTTATTGCTGATGTCGCTAACGTCTGCTTAACATTATCGTGAATATCTAACTAAAATTGAAATCAAAAATAAAAAATATCTCATTACTAAATATTCTAAAAACGAAAAACCCATTCATATCTGTTTCCTCTTTTTGTTAATAAAATTGTATTATAAACAATTAGTTTTTTTTTATTGTTTTATTTGTTAAGGCGGTCGGTCTATTGCAAACTATCTTTAAAATAGAATTTTCATTAAATACACGACGGTTCAGTTAGAAGATTGTCTACAAGATACATGCATGTGAGCAAAATAAACCGCTGGAAATACAAATACTAAATGCTGTTAAATTTCATTGGCATAAACAATACAAGTGTAATAAAAAAAAAAAAATACAGAATGAAATAATTCAGTATATTGTTAGAGTGTAAAATACATTTTAATAATCGCACGTTTTATTGGGAATACAAGTAAAAAGGTAGGCAGAGTTTATATATTCAGCAGATAAAATTCTGTGCTGCATGTATAAATATTTATTTTGTCTTTGTGCTTGTTTGCTGTTTAATAACTTTATCTTTGTCTCTATTTAATTATTGTTGAAATTAATTAATAAAATCATTGCCAATTGCAGTTATAAAAAACTATATATAACAGAGAATTATGAATATTTATAAATATGTCAGTTAGAAGCAAGGGCATTTACTTTAACACATGCGTTTAATCTAATAGTGGAAACATTTGGATTATTAAAAATATCTGTAAGAGTTAATAACGGAAAAATGATTAATAAATGATTTTCAGCCGAGAGAAGTCGCTACTGGCGCGACATTCCGGATAACCGTCAGGCTAAAGAGCTGGTTCATCTCTACAGTTATGGTAAGTTATCCTTCTTCAGCAGAACACAATTGAGGTTGAGGGTGCTGGAGGGATATCTAACGGATCACCATGGACTGTGTTATTACGTTAACAAAATGAGTCTATCCGAAGAGAAAGATTGTCGACTCTGCTTATAAGCAGACGAGCTTTGAAGTCACATTTTTTGTGACTTGCCAGTCTTGATCTGGGTCAGAAGGAAGTCACTGGATCGAGAACTACTCTCCCCTTCTGACACTAGGAGATCCTCAATAGCCAACATTCTAGATTTCATTCGGAAGGCGAATGGGTCTGTTGCAGCACAAAAGATCAACCATGTTCGCAGTGTTAAGCTCCGTTGAGAGCTGGTACCACATTTATTCCTATTTCTAATAGCAGAAAAAATTGAAAGTCTAAAAATGTACTTATAGCAGAAACAACCACAAAAACTTCAACTAAAATAATTAAGTTATAGTTATAATATGGATTAAAGCAGCAATAACAAAATGGATTCTAAAACCGATTTAAAATGTCCATGTGGAAACTCAAAGCAGAACATCGACCGTATTCTTAATGACTGCCCACTGATCCGATCTGTATGTGATAACTCCTGTTGCGATATTCTAGTTAAATACATTAAATTTTTAAATATTTATAAATATTTCACATTTAGAATTATTGTATGAAAATAAATTGAGTTTCCTAGAGAATTCCCAAGGTACTTGACGACATGTTCGATTAGGTTTTAAGGACGGCCGGGTCTACTTGTCGCCAGTGACGACCAAGTGTCGTTCGACACTTCCCAAAAGTACTTCACAAGTAGGTCTTAGCAGGTTACAAAACAACAACAATGTGTTCGATCACAAATGTCTTATATTGGAGAAGTACGATCTTTCAGTTTGTATTACGGTATTAAGATAGGGTATTAGAAAGAAGAATCACTATACAAAAAGAAACTGGCAGATCGTCCTTCTTCAAGATACGATATTAAAAAGAATTAAATTTTCCATTTAAAAAGTAATTGTTCTTAAAAAGAAAAGATATAAGAAAGAAATAATAGAACAAGTTAAGATCAGAGCAAGACAACAGAAGCAACTTGAAAAATTAGATTCAAACCTTATACTTCTTGACGTATGGATTAAATAATAATAAAATTGTTAGACAACCATATGTTAATCAACCCTAACAAAGAAAACTCCAAAAGTAGGACTTTAAAGTAAGAAGTATTTATAGGACTTCCAACGAACTTGGAAATGTAATAATGACACTAGTGCAGGAAAAATCTAAAAAATCTAGCTCTAAAAAGTTTGGATAAACTAAAATTATTCAAAAAATTTTAAGTATAAACATTTAGCACTAAAAAAGATAATCATCTAAAAAAAGTTTTTAATATAAAAAAATGTTAAAAATATAATCTAAGTTGTTAAATTAGTTAGAATAAGTTAAGATAGCAACTACAAATTTTTAAAACATTCTAAAACAAGAATAAGTAGATATTGTATAAATATTTGACAATTCTATCTACAACTTGTGCTGTTAGATATGCGAATATTAAAAAAAAATCCAAATTTTAATTATTTACTAATTGTTTTGATAGTTTAATTATAAGCAATTAAAAATATTTTTTTAATAATATTTATTTACTCTACTTAGAGTTCTTAAGTTTTCTTTGAAAATTATAAAAATCTTCTTACTTAAGGATTTTGTTTAGATTGATTTCTTAACAAAAAAATATACAATTCAACATAATGAATTTTATATAAACATATACACGATATATTCTATTTATAGCCCCAAACACCCAATCTGTTTACATTTTTTTAAAGAAACGGAATTTTATGACGAATTATTTAGCCATCATAAGTAAAGCATTTTTGTGTACGTTAGTCATCTTCCTTATAAATATTTCCTTTTTTTTAGTTATTGTATAAAATAAAGAATTATAAAAATTTACATGCTCACCACTTGCTAATATTAAAAAATTTTAATTCATAAATATAAATGAGGTCTTTGTTATAGTTCGGATTGAAAGTTTATCAAATCTTTCGATGACTTTCAATTTTCTATTGACAAAACTGCGAACATTTAAAATTAACAAAAAAACATAATTGTTTAAATATTTGCTGGGTCTAAATCTCGATGCCATTTATCTATTTAAATCGACTACTGTTCAATAACTTCTTGTTGGATGACATAGGTTACAATAAAAGGAACGAATGAATACGAAGAGTTCTAAGAACGGTAGAATTTACATTCCGGAGCCACTCGTCACCTACGACGACCAAGTACCATTCAACATCTCCCAAAGGGACTCCACAAGCAGGTCCCACAAGCGGGTTCCAACAACAACAACAATGAATACATAATAGCATTTTTTCAGTTCTTTTTTTGAAATACTAAACTGAAGATTAGACCATCAATACAAAAAAATATATTAAAATAGTTTAAAATCTAGTGCAGATTTCCGTTCAACGAGAACTCAATGAATAATGATGCTAGTGATCTGTGAAGCTAGTATTAAAGTTATTAGATTTTTGCATATAAGGGAACTAATAAAGAAACATATAACACCGTAAAATAGTGTTGGGACCACTTTAGATCTACATTCAAAAACAATTAAATAACATTTTTAACCCAAAAATTTCTACAAAATATACAACAAAAATTTATAAAGGATAAAATTATTTTAAATCTAGCGTACCGTATATTTGTTAAAGAAGGTTAACATATTATTTTGCATCATTATCATTGACGATCAATATAAATATACGCAAACTTCAATAAGTTTCGATATAACTTAAAAGAGTAATATAAATATTCAACAATTAGCAAATTAGCTTTTAGTCTTATTTGGATTTATATTTAAAAATTGTTTTGATTTTATAGAGATAAAAGTATTAAAATGCTTTAGTTTTATTAAAACGTTATATCAATTACTGTTTATATACTAATTTATAAAATAAAAGAGATAATACAAATTTGTATTAAAGAAAGTTAATATAGTGTTTTGTGGTTTTTATCGTTGAAGACGAATATTCAAAAATTAATAAGTAGCATTTTTCTTGGCGAAATCTTAAAATTTTAAGATTCTTACAAAACAAGAAAATATATTTAGTATTTTAAAGACCTACAAACTACAATACGAGAACTAAAGGGAATAATTTAAATATTCAATAATTAGCAAATAAGTTTTTAGTCTTATTTTGATTCAAATTTAAGTATTTTATGATTTCATTGAGAAATAAAAAATAAAGTGTTTGATATTAATTCAATATTATATTAATTACTGTTTATTTACTTATTTATATAATAAAAGAGAACAATAGTTTAGCAACACTAGTTTAAAATTGGAATCTTTTTTATTATATATGTATATTAATAAACAAATTGTAGTTCCACATGTTTTTGGGATTCAACCAAATGTGATTATCGAAGAGCATTTCACTCAAAAGTTTCGAAGTTTCTTTTATATGTTAATTTTGCATGCGCATTAATAAGTAGGGGCCTTCACATATCTAATGTAAATGCTTTTAACACTAAATAATATTAGTGTATATACCACATATATGAGAGAAATATTATATAAGAAAATGATTCTCTAGTGCAAATATTAGTTAGTAGTTAATACTCGCAAATTAGGTTTAATCTTTTTGTCGTATTATTTAATAATTTCTAGCCAATGGTATTGTTGTTCATATTCTCCGGACAAATTTATAAAAGAAATCTGTCAAAAATACATAAAATATAAAAGCGAGAACATTCTTGTTTTTTGTTTACACAAAAATGTTTACATATAAACAATGGTCTTAAAATAAAAAAAATATCAAAATTAAGTGGCTTCTAATTTCAAACTTTTCTTATTAGTAGTTATTAGTTTCAGGTAAATTGGAAAATTTGTACAATTATTTTAAATTTGACAAATATTTTGTTTTTCACAAAAAATTTGATTTTGTTGAACAGTTGTTTTTAGCATTGAACACTTAATGTAACTCACCGTGACTTGGTACCATCCAAAATCGCTAACATTCAATTTATTGAATTTTCCTGCTGGTACTGGTGAACCTTTACGACGGAATCCTCCACCATACTAAAATTTTATTTATTAATATAAGTTTTTAAAAATGTAATTTAGTTTATAAAAACCTTCGATAATTCGAAACTCATGGTATCATCCTCTTCCAAGCGTGCATGTGCAGCATGTTCAGAAATTTCATTCTTACGATTGTGCTTGAAACGGACACGGCGTATACCTTTAGTGGAATCCTTGTTATTGCCACGATTATCATGTTCTGTTCATGAAAAAGAATGCATAAATTGTATTGCAAATTAAAAAAAATAAACACACATATATTTCACAATTTCGACACTTACCATTGCTACGATTTAAAAAGCTATGGAAACGATTGGTTTCATTGGTATTTGAACGATACCCGCCACGGTTTGGCATTTTGTATAATTTTTGTTTATAAGTTTTTATTTACGAAAAATAATTTGCTATTTTCGTTAAAAAAACTATTTTCAACACAAAAGATTAGGCACGCAATATGAGCATACCATTTGTAACTCAAGTTGTTTAATAATTTTTGTTGGCACTCCTGTTAACACAGTTTCGTTAAATTTTTATTTAATGATGCCACCTCAGTAAAATTTTTCAAGTGCTTTTATAGTCAACAGAAATTTGAAATAACGAGAACGATTTTTTAAAACGATTTGAAACGTATCAAAAAATTTGTTATTAAAACTAAATGAAATTTATTTCTGGTAAATTTTAAAATAAGCAATGGTAACTCGATTGAAATATAAAAATATAATAATATAAAGAGAATATTATAAATTAATTTATTTCCATATGAATAGTTTTTTAGAATAGAAATCACTAGAAGGTTCTTGCTTATTATAATTATAGTAGGCGTTTTCGGTGGTTCGAAAGTGTGTCAAAAAATGCATGTTGGCTTATATTCGTCAAAGGCGATATTGGCATCACTGTTGCAATCTGTCGAGTGTTATGTTGTGGCAAACAGCAAATTGTGCATATGTACACATAATACAAGCAAATTACATTTTGTATAAAAACAAATAATTAATATAAATTGAAAATTAATACGAATACAGAATTAAAAGGAAAGATAAAAATGTTGGAAAATTTAAAATAATACACTAAAATTTTTACTTTTTTCCTAATTTTCAAATTTATGAAATTTTTGTATTTTGTTTGAATTTTTGTTTACATATGATTGCAATATTCGTTGGAATTTCCAATGAAGGTTCAGTATAGTTTGAATATTGTGTTGGTAACAGTTTTTTCTTTATTGGCCGAAATGTGTCGCTAGTATATAACTACCAGCTTAAGCATGATATAGACGATGAAATTTGTTTGCAAACCAAATTTGCAAACCGAATATGCGTTTTGCTATACACTTTGAAACAAGGTTGGCAAACTTCATTTTTATTTATTTTCTACAGCGTTCATATCAACAGCGGAGTAAGTACAGAGTGCAAAACAATAATTGAAACTGAAGAAATTGAGGTGATGATCATAGCAACCTGTTATTTATTTCATTTTTTAAACTAAAATTATTTTTGTTTCAATTTTTTAATATGTTACATTTTAAAATTTTTATTCATATAATAATGGTTTAAATATTAAAGCTTACTATAAAAATGTTTTTAGCACAAAATAATTTTTAAAATATATAAACTTCTTCAATAATTGTCTAATGTCTAGCAATTTTTTAATTATTTTTCATTTATTTTTCTTTTTACCAAGAATTAATAATTTTTTTCTGTAATCTTTGCTTGTCCGACGCTCACCAAAATTCTTAAATTATGAGAAGTTTGCAAACTTCGATATACACAAGTAAACATGTTTGCAAACTTAACAAATAATTGAAAAATTTTAATTTCACTGCAAACTAGTTTGCAAACCAAATTTTGGTTTGCAAACTTGACTATAGACGATGCAATTTGATAGCCAGCAAACCTTGTTTGCAAACAAATTTAATCGTCTATATCATGCTTTAGATAGAAAAAATAGTGTTGTTTTGCGTAGATTTCGGCCAGTATTAGCCAACAATTTGATGTTTTTTGCCATACTTTCAATCCATCGAAAACGCCTAATATTGGGAGCATTCGCCAGCTTCTAAGTATGGTAAAAAACAAGTTGTGTGGTAAAAAACAAGTTATTTAGTCCAATCTTTTTCGCTACGTTGCCAACACTAAAAATTCATCTATTGTGAACGATTTTTGGAAGTACCTACGAAATTTCCAGTTAGCTGTCAACGAATGATTTCGTTAATTCTCCGTATTTTGTGTCGTCATTGTTCATAACAAATACGTCATTTTTTCTATTTATTGTTTTACTGTTAAAAGGCATGAACAATAATATTTTATTTACAATCATGCAAAAAAAATGTTTTTACCAATAATTGCGAAGAATTATTATTCATTTCCGAAATTTTAACTATAAATCTTAATATCTTTATTTTGTTCAAAGTTGCCATCGAAAGTAATGCTTATTTTATTTGTTCTTTTCCGATTTGCTTACAAAAGAAAAGGCCTAGTTTAGAATATTTATGCAACTAATAAATTAAAAAATTTAAAGTGATTTTCAATTTCGCTTATTGCTTTGGTAACACTTTTTCTTTAGTAGTCAAAGTATTTGGCCATTTCACAAGTAGGTGTTTAGACAGAGGAACTAGTGTTGTTGTTTTGCGTATTTTTAAGCAACTATAGGCCAGCAACTTGCTCTTTTTGTCACACTTGCGAGCTGCTGAAAGCACCTAATATTACCTAGTGGAGGAATTGCTGAGGTATTACTAATCTGATAATTTTTTCGGTATTCGGTATTCGTTTTTTGTTTTTTTGTAACGGAAAACTTGAAAAACCATAATCAGCTGTTTTACAATTTAAAGTTTTTATTTCACTGGAAAAGAATTAAATAGAAGAATATATAGCTTTACCGAATATCGGTAGGATAAGGCTAAAGCTAAACTTATTTTCATAATCACTATAATAAAATAATTCCCATATCCAGAATATCCTAGTGTGTATTGCTAAAGTCAGAAACGTTTTCCGTGAAATAAAAAAAATTCTCACGAACCCTTCTGTACCGTACTGAACTGAACATTTTTATCACGATGGATAGTGGACCATGCAATTAGTGCGACCGCGATTGTGGTGTTGTGGCCGAACACTTCTACATCAACTTATTCTCCATTGTTCCACGTATGACCTTTGGTTTTAGATTAACAGTTTCATTTTTTCGTTTGAATTACGATCGAAAATCAGGATTTCGAATATATTCATGCGATTTGTCCTAACGTAGATCTCTATGTCAGAAACTAATCTATAATTAGAATTTTTATTGTTAGGATTTAAGTGCATATCCGCTGTCTTGTTAATAAAGAGATGTAGAGCAGTAAGATCCACTCTAGATTTTATTGTTTTTGTGGTATAAGTATGTATAGTACGTTCCTTAGTATTAAAACTAGCCCTTTTTGTATGTAAACGCTCCTAGTAGTTATTAAGACTTGCATTAAAAAGTTTAGCAGAATAAAGATAAGATACAACAGATCGAACAATTGTGCAGTAAAGTTAGAAGAGAATCATGGGATGGATTAAGGCTCCAGATTCTGCCGCAGATATTTCTATAATTCCACATAACATAAGTAGCTTCGCCAAATTTGTTTTTCAGGTAAGTGTTTCAGTTAAGATGTTTATTTAGTGTAATCTGGAGATATTCAATCATCTCTGACAACTCAACACTCATGTTTTCTTTAGAAAGAAACCAAATACACTGTTTGTACCTATCATAATCAGGTTAAAAATACTTCCTTTTGGATTCCACTTTTCAAGCCATGTCATTATGATTAAGTCTGTAGAGTCTATCATTAATTCAATCGACCCTCAGTTTAAATGATGTTCAAACTATTGTTATCCCAACTAATATTATCATAAGTAAGACTATCTTCTCACTTTCTGACTTGTTGCCCATGCCCTATGAGTTATATGAATTCAGCTTGATATATATTAAGGTGACTTAATATATAGCCTCTCGGTTCTGCTTTTGATTTCTGGAAGAAATTGGATATTTTGGACTATTTCTTAATTCATAAGGAATTGCTCAAATAGATAGAAGTCTTTTATTCTTTCCACCTATTGCAAAAGAAATAAACATTTTTTTAATGGATCATATTCAATAAAAAAACAAATCCTTAATTTTAAGTTCATGACGAATATTATTATTTGAAATTGTTTTAGATATTGCAAAAATAATGGATTACATATATTGAGTGAAGAAGTAAAGAAGTATTTTTGGAATGAAAAAATTACTTCTACTCCAAAATGTTTGGTCTAACATGAATTGCACGATGTATCATTAGATTCATGTTGTATGGTTCCGTTATCTCTATGGAAAAGCAAGAATACTCACAGTTTTTCATATTAGATGTAAGGCTATAGACCTTATCTGTAGAGCTTATTTTTGATTGAGTCTAGAATTTATATAGATAACTATAGAAATTTTAGTATTTACGTTTTCTTGATTATTATTATTTTGAAATTTGAAAAACAGGACTCACAATTATGGTACACTGAGGGATCCAAAATGGAAGATGGCAGTGCAGGAGCAAGAATTATAGGATTAAAATTCCGTAGAGCAATCACAAATCGCTTCCATTTTTCAGGCAGAGGTTCATGCCTCTGAGCTATGAGTGAGAGAGTGCCTACCCGAGGTACCAAAATATGCTTTCTTTTGGACAGTCAAGCAGTTCCAAAATCCTTAGCAAACTCTTCATTTCAATCAAAGTTGGTCTGGGAATGCTTTCAACATCCCAATACTTAGCATAGAGGAACTATGTTACTCTTATATGGATACCAGGACATAAAGGGCATGAAAGCAATGAAATAGCAGACTACCTTCCAAAGAAGGCTGAATTTACTCCTTTCATTGGTCCAGAAAGGACCAATGGGAGAAATAAAATGTACTTGAACACTGGAGAGCACAAACAGGCATGCGGCAGTCAAAAAGATTTATTGATCCTGAACACATCAAAGTTGACGTTAAATTAACCTTAGAAGAAACGATATTATAATTTAAACTGAACTTTTAACGGGACACTGTAGACTCAACTATCACATAAAGAATTTAGGTGTGGTAGAAAGTGATTCCTTTTGACTTTGTCATGAGAAAAAGGAAACATCAAAACATACTCTCTGCAACTGCGTAACTGCGGCAAAACGTTAACTTGATTACCTTGGAAGCGGAATCTAAGGACGTGTGCAAGTTAGGCTAAGTTGATGCTAAACCAAATGGGAGATTTTTTGGAATTTTTTGCACTGCACACATTCAGCCATTTATCAACACGTATTAACACATCACTACATTATCGGCACAACTTAGAATTTCCCTCATTTAGAACGCAATTTAGCCTAACTCGCACACTTCCTAAATTAATATAGAGTGAAAAATAATAATTCTCATACCTGAAATCTACTAGAGCTAATAAAACTTCTGAATGACATCCTTTATAGTTATAATAATCAACTTTTAAAATGGTACAAATGGTGTTTGGAGCATGTAATTTTTAATATTCAATTTGTAAACAAACAATATATGATTTCCTTAATTTGGGGCAATATAAACACTTTCGAAATTAAATTGATTTCATTTTTCTGAAATTAATGAAATTTAGCTGTCTGAATATGGTATCAGTATTGATATCCTTTAGGAGCACAATACATATTTTACGTCCAAGTGCTTTAGTAAACTATTATGTAATAAAATTAAATAATATTATTTTAATGATATTTAAGCTATAATTATTTATTAACTATGTTCAATGATGCAACTATGCCATATTTTAAAGACTGTGAATTAGTTAAATACAGTATAAACACTTTCGAAATTAACTTAATATCATTTTTCCGAAATTCAGGAAATTTTGCTCTCTGAACATGGTATTAGTCGGGCCCTTAGGCGTACAATACATCTTTTAGGTCGAAGTGCATGCGTAGACTATTATTATATTAAATAATATTCTTTAAGTTATAATTATTTATTAACTATGTTAAATGATGCAACTGTGCCATATTTTAGAGACTTTTAATTAGTTTAATTTAATTAGTTTTAGTGTAGAACCATTTAAATTGATTGCTTTTTTAAAACATTTACATACAAATGGAATATTTTGTACGAAAATAATATAACATATAGGCTTTATTTTCGAATATATGAATATATGCATGCATATACATATATGTCAGCTTAAAAGGAATGCATCTTAAAAGCAATAATAAATTATATATGTTTGTGTGTATAAAAAAATGGAGGTTGCCGCGGTACACAGAGCGTGCAACAAATGAGTTCTTGTGAGAAATATAGAGGCTTGAAACAACAACTTTATTATCATCGTACTTATACGTTTTGTTGTTGCTGCCGCTGTTGTTATTGTTATTGCTGAGTTTAAAATATTTTTGAAAAGTGTGTTTTAAATCGTAAGTATAAA